>NW_027315801.1:35021847-35026847 GCF_026437365.1 Eucyclogobius newberryi | reverse complement strand
TCTAGACCAGGACTAAATCATGTTTCCATGTGTCCAGATGAGGGTCAGGAGATCAATGTTTACGGAGCAGACTATGGACGCCGTGACTCGATGACCTGTGCCTACAAACGACCTCAGTCTCAGATTCAAAACACGGACTGTTACAGCCCCGCCCCAAAGGTCGCCCAAAGGTAACTCAGCGTTTCAAATGATTATCACAAACTTCTACTGTCGCTGTTTCAATCATTTGTTACATCAGAGTAACAAACACCAGAGTAACAAACATCAGAGTAACAAACTCCAGAGTAACAAACATCAGAGTAACAAACTCCAGAGTAACAAACATCATAGTAACAAACTCCAGAGTAACAAACTCCAGAGTAACAAACTCCAGAGTAACAAACATCAGAGTAACAAACTCCAGAGTAACAAACACCAGAGTAACAAACATCATAGTAACAAACTCCAGAGTAACAAACTCCAGAGTAACAAACATCAGAGTAACAAACTCCATACTCCATTCAGATACTGGGGCGCTCGGCGCCATTTTGGATCCATTAAACAGCTTTTCTCGTACTTTAACAGTCTAAGAACTGAAGCTCAAAATCATCTAAACTGGAGTGATCACTTGTGCAGTTCATTCCTGTTTCTTCTGCAGTTTACATGTGTGCAAAGGACACTGGACCATGTGGACCATGTTCCACTGGACCGTCCAGTGAAACATGGTCCACATGGTCCACATGGTCTACATGGTCCACATGGTCTACATGGTCCACATGGTCTACATGGTCCACATGGTCCACATGGTCCACATGGTCCACATGGTCTACATGGTCCACATGGTCCACATGGTCCACATGGTCTACATGGTCCACATGGTCCACATGGTCCACATGGTCCACATGGTCTACATGGTCCACATGGTCTACATGGTCTACATGGTCTACATGGTCTACATGGTCCACATGGTCCACATGGTCCACATGGTCTACATGGTCTACATGGTCTACATGGTCCACATGGTCCACATGGTCCACATGGTCTACATGGTCCACATGGTCTACATGGTCCACATGGTCCACATGGTCTACATGGTCCACATGGTCTACATGGTCTACATGGTCTACATGGTCCACATGGTCCACATGGTCTACATGGTCTACATGGTCTACATGGTCCACATGGTCCACATGGTCCACATGGTCTACATGGTCCACATGGTCTACATGGTCTACATGGTCCACATGGTCCACATGGTCCACATGGTCCACATGGTCTACATGGTCCACATGGTCCACATGGTCTACATGGTCTACATGGTCCACATGGTCTACATGGTCTACATGGTCTACATGGTCCACATGGTCCACATGGTCCACATGGTCCACATGGTCTACATGGTCCACATGGTCCACATGGTCTACATGGTCTACATGGTCCACATGGTCTACATGGTCCACATGGTCCACATGGTCCTTTGTACAAACATATAAACAATCCATTCATATTTGTTCTTCAGCCGTTGCAGTAAATGATGTTTGTTTTCCAGCTGCAATGGTAAAAACAGCTGTGTCATCAGAGCCAGTAACTCAGAGTTTGGGGACTCGTGTGGAGGGACCTACAAGTACCTGGAGGTGGCCTACGTCTGCCAGTGTAAGTCACATCCACTATCCCGCTGTGGCTCAGATGCCCTCCCAGGGTCAGTGCAGTGTGTCAAATGCTCTTCTTCTTTTTCAGATCCCTTCAATTTCATCCAAAATTAAGATCTTTCACAGACGACGAAATAATGCTTTTCACTTCAGCCGCATCAGTCCTAAAGTTTATATTTTCTTTTCATAATTTTGCCTTTGTAATTTCTTCACGATGTTTAAAATGGCTTTAACAATATCTCTGCTCCTTTGGCCATTCTAAAGTAAAGTTTCACAGATCTGTTTTTCTTGCCACTTTCTGTCTAATGACATTTAAATGATGAAGGTTTTATTCTTGTACGTTTTTGCTTTTAAGAATTCAATGTTTTACTTTTGTCACAGTTTTTGTTTCTACTTCTGTTTTGCATTTTATATCTTTTTTTATTATGTTTTGATCAATTCATCAAAAGCTTCAAAAAGATTAAACACTTTAAAGAATTCCAACATCACGG
Source organism: Eucyclogobius newberryi (assembly GCF_026437365.1). Lineage (NCBI taxonomy): Eukaryota > Metazoa > Chordata > Actinopteri > Gobiiformes > Gobiidae > Eucyclogobius > Eucyclogobius newberryi. Next base: position 35,024,728 of record NW_027315801.1, on the reverse strand, counting down.
AAAATATTTTACATTTACTTTGTACCTCAGTTTTATTATAGAGCTGTAATATTAATCATAATTTAAGTGTGAAGGGAATTTGAATGTTCACAAATGCTGCACATTTAAAGGTCTGTAAACAACAAATGATCATTTAATGTTGTATGTTGTGTTTAAATCTCAATGGTTCTGGGTAAATAATGATTAAATAAAAAAATAAAATGTATAAAAGCCTCGATAGTGTTTTATTCTGTGTAAAACTGTACACTGTAGGGAACAAACAACATGAGTCCGAGTACTAACCCTTGTGGCACACCATATTTGAAAACTTTAGGGATTGTTCTACCTCCTGTTGTTTACGTTCAACTGTTGTCAGATAAATGTGATTTTCACCAGAAGAGGGCGCTCCTCTGGGTGTTACTCTGAGACTCGTCGACCGCAACAGGAAAGAAGAGGAAAACGGGAACTTTTTAAGCCCTTTTTTGGAGCAATTATCTATAATAACAATGTAAATGTAGAGTTGTGAGTGTGAGTGGATTGTGTGCTGTGGATGCAGAGGTGAGAGTGAGAGAGAACATTCTATTTCCCTTGAGCCTGTGACTTTACTCCTCCAGAAGGTTACGCACAGGGCTTTTGAGTTTGAATCAAGGAAATAATAATAATAAAAGTAAATATTTCACTTTCGGTACTTATGTCAGGATCAGATGTGGTTCAAACGACCCTTTTCTTTTGTTACAGTTCAATTATCATTATTTTGTTCTTTAAACGAGAATAAAAAATGTTCTTTTCAGTGTTTAGAGAAGCAGTTCTGTTTCATCTTTCTTTAAAATAAAAAGTGCAATTGTAAACGAATCATAACAAACAAATATTCATTCACGTTCATATTTAATGGGTTCACTTCAACAGCACACAGTCATCAGGGCGTGGCCAGTCATCAGGGCGTGGCCAGTTACACACAAAAACATACTATTACATGATGTATAAGCCTAAACACACTATTACATGGTGTATAAGTCTAAACACACTATTACATGTGTATAAGTCTAAACATACTATTACATGGTGTATAAGTCTAAACACACTATTACATGTGTATAAGTCTAAACACACTATTACATGTGTATAAGTCTAAACACACTATTACATGGTGTATAAGTCTAAACACACTATTACATGGTGTATAAGTCTAAACATACTATTACATGGTGTATAAGTCTAAACACACTATTACATGGTGTATAAGTCTAAACACACTATTACATGGTGTATAAGTCTAAACACACTATTACATGATGTATAAGTCTAAACACACTATTACATGGTGTATAAGTCTAAACACACTATTACATGTGTATAAGTCTAAACACACTATTACATGGTGTATAGGTCTAAACATACTATTACATGTGTATAAGTCTAAACATACTATTACATGTGTATAAGTCTAAACATACTATTACATGGTGTATAAGTCTAAACACACTATTACATGTGTATAAGTCTAAACACACTATTACATGGTGTATAAGTCTAAACACACTATTACATGGTGTATAAGTCTAAACACACTATTACATGGTGTATAGGTCTAAACATACTATTACATGTGTATAAGCCTAAACACACTATTACATGTGTATAAGCCTAAACACACTATTACATGGTGTATAAGTCTAAACACACTATTACATGGTGTATAAGCCTAAACACACTATTACATGGTGTATAAGTCTAAACACACTATTACATGGTGTATAAGTCTAAACACACTATTACATGGTGTATAAGTCTAAACACACTATTACATGTGTATAAGTCTAAACACACTATTACATGTGTATAAGTCTAAACACACTATTACATGTGTATAAGTCTAAACACACTATTACATGGTGTATAAGTCTAAACACACTATTACATGTGTATAAGTCTAAACACACTATTACATGGTGTATAACTAAACACACTATTACATGGTGTATAAGCCTAAACATACTATTACATGTGTATAAGTCTAAACACACTATTACATGGTGTATAAGTCTAAACACACTATTACATGGTGTATAAGCCTAAACATACTATTACATGGTGTATAAGTCTAAACACACTATTACATGGTGTATAAGTCTAAACACACTATTACATGTGTATAAGTCTAAACATACTATTACATGGTGTATAAGTCTAAACATACTATTACATGTGTATAAGCCTAAACACACTATTACATGTGTATAAGTCTAAACACACTATTACATGTGTATAAGTCTAAACACACTATTACATAGTGTATAAGCCTAAACATACTATTACATGGTGTATAAGTCTAAACACACTATTACATGGTGTATAAGTCTAAACACACTATTACATGTGTATAAGTCTAAACATACTATTACATGGTGTATAAGTCTAAACACACTATTACATGGTGTATAAGTCTAAACACACTATTACATGGTGTATAAGCCTAAACACACTATTACATGTGTATAAGTCCAAACATACTATTACATGGTGTATAAGTCTAAACACACTATTACATGTGTATAAGTCTAAACATACTATTACATGGTGTATAAGTCTAAACACACTATTACATGGTGTATAAGCCTAAACACACTATTACATGTGTATAAGTCCAAACATACTATTACATGGTGTATAAGTCTAAACACACTATTACATGTGTATAAGTCTAAACACACTATTACATGTGTATAAGTCTAAACACACTATTACATGGTGTATAAGTCTAAACACACTATTACATGTGTATAAGTCTAAACACACTATTACATGTGTATAAGTCTAAACACACTATTACATGGTGTATAGGTCTAAACACACTATTACATGGTGTATAAGCCTAAACACACTATTACATGGTGTATAAGTC
>NW_027315801.1:35009347-35016847 GCF_026437365.1 Eucyclogobius newberryi | reverse complement strand
ACCAGGACTGAAACAGGACTGAACTGACTTTGTGTTCCTCACATGTTCCTCACAAGTTCCTCACATGTTCCTCACATGTTCCTCACACATGTTCCTCACACATGTTCCTCACATGTTCCTCACATGTTCCTCACACATGTTCCTCACATGTTCCTCACATGTTCCTCACATGTTCCTCACATGTTCCTCACACATGTTCCTCACAAGTTCCTCACATGTTCCTCACATGTTCCTCACATGTTCCTCACACATGTTCCTCACATGTTCCTCACACATGTTCCTCACACATGTTCCTCACAAGTTCCTCACATGTTCCTCACACATGTTCCTCACATGTTCCTCACAAGTTCCTCACATGTTCCTCACATGTTCCTCACACATGTTCCTCACACATGTTCCTCACATGTTCCTCACATGTTCCTCACACATGTTCCTCACATGTTCCTCACATGTTCCTCACACATGTTCCTCACATGTTCCTCACATGTTCCTCACACATGTTCCTCACATGTTCCTCACATGTTCCTCACATGTTCCTCACACATGTTCCTCACACGTGTTCCTCACACATGTTCCTCACACATGTTCCTCACATGTTCCTCACACGTGTTCCTCACATGTTCCTCACATGTTCCTCACATGTTCCTCACACATGTTCCTCACATGTTCCTCACATGTTCCTCACACGTGTTCCTCACATGTTCCTCACATGTTCCTCACATGTTCCTCACACGTGTTCCTCACACATGTTCCTCACATGTTCCTCAGGTGCGATGGGAAGAGTGAGTGTGAGCTGAACATGGACTTGTTCCGTACGTCTGACCCGTGCTATGGGACTTACAAGTATCTGGACACCAACTACACCTGCTTCCCAGCTCGTGAGTCCTGCTCCCACAAACACATCATTTATTTACATGTAATTAAAGGTCATTCTTATTCAGAACGTTCACATTTGTTTAAGTCCAGCACATCAGACAATCGCTCTGACATAAAGAACTCTCCTTTTATACCATAAAAGTATAAGATAAGCCTTTATTTGTCCACACAATGGAGAGGGGAGGAGCTTAAAGTGTCACATGCATGACTTTAGTTTCTATTGTTCTTTTACACGCTCTTACTTTCTCTGACAGATCAGACTGTGGCCTGTGAACAGTCCCTGGCTTTTCTCCGCTGTGGTAAGACCCAGGTCTAAACCAGGACCAAACCAAGACTAAACCAGGACTAAACCAGGACTAAACCAGGACTAAACAAGGACTAAACCAGGACTAAACCAGGACTAAACCAGGACTAAACCAGGTCTAAACAAGGACTAAACCAGGACTAAACCAGGTCTAGACCAGGACTAAATCATGTTTCCATGTGTCCAGATGAGGGTCAGGAGATCAATGTTTACGGAGCAGACTATGGACGCCGTGACTCGATGACCTGTGCCTACAAACGACCTCAGTCTCAGATTCAAAACACGGACTGTTACAGCCCCGCCCCAAAGGTCGCCCAAAGGTAACTCAGCGTTTCAAATGATTATCACAAACTTCTACTGTCGCTGTTTCAATCATTTGTTACATCAGAGTAACAAACACCAGAGTAACAAACATCAGAGTAACAAACTCCAGAGTAACAAACATCAGAGTAACAAACTCCAGAGTAACAAACATCATAGTAACAAACTCCAGAGTAACAAACTCCAGAGTAACAAACTCCAGAGTAACAAACATCAGAGTAACAAACACCGGAGTAACAAACACCAGAGTAACAAACATCAGAGTAACAAACTCCAGAGTAACAAACATCATAGTAACAAACTCCAGAGTAACAAACATCAGAGTAACAAACTCCAGAGTAACAAACTCCAGAGTAACAAACATCATAGTAACAAACTCCAGAGTAACAAACTCCAGAGTAACAAACTCCAGAGTAACAAACATCAGAGTAACAAACTCCAGAGTAACAAACACCAGAGTAACAAACATCATAGTAACAAACATCAGAGTAACAAACACCAGAGTAACAAACTCCAGAGTAACAAACATCAGAGTAACAAACACCAGAGTAACAAACTCCAGAGTAACAAACATCAGAGTAACAAACATCATAGTAACAAACTCCAGAGTAACAAACATCAGAGTAACAAACATCAGAGTAACAAACTCCATACTCAATTCAGATACTGGGGCGCTCGGCGCCATTTTGGATCCATTAAACAGCTTTTCTCGTACTTTAACAGTCTAAGAACTGAAGCTCAAAATCATCTAAACTGGAGTGATCACTTGTGCAGTTCATTCCTGTTTCTTCTGCAGTTTACATGTGTGCAAAGGACACTGGACCATGTGGACCATGTTCCACTGGACCGTCCAGTGAAACATGGTCCACATGGTCCACATGGTCTACATGGTCCACATGGTCTACATGGTCCACATGGTCCACATGGTCCACATGGTCTACATGGTCCACATGGTCTACATGGTCCACATGGTCTACATGGTCCACATGGTCCACATGGTCCACATGGTCTACATGGTCCACATGGTCCACATGGTCTACATGGTCCACATGGTCCACATGGTCTACATGGTCCACATGGTCCACATGGTCCACATGGTCTACATGGTCCACATGGTCCACATGGTCTACATGGTCTACATGGTCCACATGGTCTACATGGTCCACATGGTCCACATGGTCCTTTGTACAAACATATAAACAATCCATTCATATTTGTTCTTCAGCCGTTGCAGTAAATGATGTTTGTTTTCCAGCTGCAATGGTAAAAACAGCTGTGTCATCAGAGCCAGTAACTCAGAGTTTGGGGACTCGTGTGGAGGGACCTACAAGTACCTGGAGGTGGCCTACGTCTGCCAGTGTAAGTCACATCCACTATCCCGCTGTGGCTCAGATGCCCTCCCAGGGTCAGTGCAGTGTGTCAAATGCTCTTCTTCTTTTTCAGATCCCTTCAATTTCATCCAAAATTAAGATCTTTCACAGACGACGAAATAATGCTTTTCACTTCAGCCGCATCAGTCCTAAAGTTTATATTTTCTTTTCATAATTTTGCCTTTGTAATTTCTTCACGATGTTTAAAATGGCTTTAACAATATCTCTGCTCCTTTGGCCATTCTAAAGTAAAGTTTCACAGATCTGTTTTTCTTGCCACTTTCTGTCTAATGACATTTAAATGATGAAGGTTTTATTCTTGTACGTTTTTGCTTTTAAGAATTCAATGTTTTACTTTTGTCACAGTTTTTGTTTCTACTTCTGTTTTGCATTTTATATCTTTTTTTATTATGTTTTGATCAATTCATCAAAAGCTTCAAAAAGATTAAACACTTTAAAGAATTCCAACATCACGGAAAATATTTTACATTTACTTTGTACCTCAGTTTTATTATAGAGCTGTAATATTAATCATAATTTAAGTGTGAAGGGAATTTGAATGTTCACAAATGCTGCACATTTAAAGGTCTGTAAACAACAAATGATCATTTAATGTTGTATGTTGTGTTTAAATCTCAATGGTTCTGGGTAAATAATGATTAAATAAAAAAATAAAATGTATAAAAGCCTCGATAGTGTTTTATTCTGTGTAAAACTGTACACTGTAGGGAACAAACAACATGAGTCCGAGTACTAACCCTTGTGGCACACCATATTTGAAAACTTTAGGGATTGTTCTACCTCCTGTTGTTTACGTTCAACTGTTGTCAGATAAATGTGATTTTCACCAGAAGAGGGCGCTCCTCTGGGTGTTACTCTGAGACTCGTCGACCGCAACAGGAAAGAAGAGGAAAACGGGAACTTTTTAAGCCCTTTTTTGGAGCAATTATCTATAATAACAATGTAAATGTAGAGTTGTGAGTGTGAGTGGATTGTGTGCTGTGGATGCAGAGGTGAGAGTGAGAGAGAACATTCTATTTCCCTTGAGCCTGTGACTTTACTCCTCCAGAAGGTTACGCACAGGGCTTTTGAGTTTGAATCAAGGAAATAATAATAATAAAAGTAAATATTTCACTTTCGGTTAATCATTTCTTGCTTATGTCAGGATCAGATGTGGTTCAAACGACCCTTTTCTTTTGTTACAGTTCAATTATCATTATTTTGTTCTTTAAACGAGAATAAAAAATGTTCTTTTCAGTGTTTAGAGAAGCAGTTCTGTTCATCTTTCTTTAAAATAAAAACTGCAATTGTAAACGAATCATAACAAACAAATATTCATTCACGTTCATATTTAATGGGTTCACTTCAACAGCACACAGTCATCAGGGCGTGGCCAGTCATCAGGGCGTGGCCAGTTACACACAAAAACATACTATTACATGATGTATAAGCCTAAACACACTATTACATGGTGTATAAGTCTAAACACACTATTACATGGTGTATAAGTCTAAACACACTATTACATGGTGTATAAGTCTAAACACACTATTACATGGTGTATAAGTCTAAACATACTATTACATGGTGTATAAGTCTAAACACACTATTACATGTGTAAAAGCCTAAACACACTATTACATGGTGTATAAGTCTAAACACACTATTACATGTGTAAAAGCCTAAACACACTATTACATGTGTATAAGTCTAAACACACTATTACATGTGTATAAGTCTAAACACACTATTACATGATGTATAAGTCTAAACACACTATTACATGGTGTATAAGTCTAAACACACTATTACATGGTGTATAAGTCTAAACACACTATTACATGTGTATAAGTCTAAACACACTATTACATGTGTATAAGTCTAAACACACTATTACATGTGTATAAGTCTAAACACACTATTACATGATGTATAAGTCTAAACACACTATTACATGGTGTATAAGTCTAAACACACTATTACATGGTGTATAAGCCTAAACACACTATTACATGGTGTATAAGTCTAAACACACTATTACATGGTGTATAAGTCCATCCATCATCAAGACATTTGAATGTTGGCTTCCCAAAACTTAATGGAAATGATATCAGGACATAACATGTTCCCACAACTGGATGAACATTATACTGGACATTTGTTAAAATATAGATATATGCTCTACTTAACTTATACTAACACAACTGTTTATGTTTACAGCTGTTTATTCCTCCAAGAAATCATAAAATCCCGACATGGAAACTTGATGATGTCATGCTGTTTCCTTGATGACTTTATCTTTCTCTAGTTTCAGGAGGTTAAATAAGACCTGTGTTTACAGGAAACGTTCTGTAACGTGTCGAGAAGGAGGAAAAATGTGAACAATTATTGATAAGAGACGCGAGGGAACAATGGAACCAGTGTTTGTACCAGATCTGTCTTCTCCAGGACCTGCCTACTGTTTCCTAGCAACCGAATTCCCTCCCATGTCACAGGAATGCTTTGACAAATAAAACTATGAGAGAAATGCTTTATGTTTCCTCCTCAAACTGACACTCGACCAGTTTATGTTTACAACTGTTTATGTTTACAACTGTTTGTTTGTTTGTTTGTTTGTTTGTTTACAACAATTGGGAATGTTCGGCGGGCCGGATTAAAACGAATGGGGGGCTGGATGTGGCCCGCGGGCCGCATGTTTGACACTCCTGCTTTAGAGCAAGGGGAGGAGCTCTGGTTATATGAACAAACTGGTACATATCTGATAAATAGGAATTTCATCTAATTCATCTCTGATTGTTTTTATTTCGTTGTTAAAAAATAGAAGTAAATCCTCAGAGCTGAGAGAAGCTGGGAGTGAGGGCTCTACTGCTGTGACAGTGTGTTACCATGGTTACAGCGTGTTACTTTAGCTGACTTCTATTAGATGTGAATAGTGCCTGGTTTGGGCCTTAGGCAGAGCCTGCTGATAGGACAGTAGCTTTTAGGATTCTTCTGTGTGGGAGGGGCCAAAGGCTCTTTATCATGTTCTAACTCTTTGTTTATGTGAGCGCAGTTCTTGGTTGTACCAGGAGGAGGCGCTTTGACCTAATGACCTTCTGTTTTAACTGAGCTGCAGCATCAAGAGCAGACTTCAGATACTTCATAGTCAAGTCGACAGACCGGTCACTTCCCCTGGACTAAAGCTGTTCTCAGCAGGACCACATGACATGATCACATGACGTGATCACATGACATGATCACATGACATGATCACATGACATGATCACATGACATGATCACATGACATGATCACATGACATGATCACATGACATGTCACTGAATATCGATTCTATTATTTCTTTGAATTTTGAGACAGTTTTCCTTTTCATTATAACTTTATTCTGTGGCTGATGATCTTTCAGAATGAACTGAAAGGTAATTATGAAATGATCTGACAATATAGAGTTTTGAGGGAAGACAATGAGGTCATTAATCTCTATTCCATACGTTAGGACAGATCCACAGTGTGCTTCTGACTGTGAGTTGCTTTATTTACATTCTGAGTGAAACCAATGCTGTCTAACAAGGCGCTGAAGGCATTACTGAGAGAGTCATCACTCATGTTCACGTGGATATTAAAGTCTCCAGCTATAACTATTTTATCCCAGGCTAACGCTAAGTTTGATCTAAAGTCAGAAAACTCTGTTAAAAACTCTGAATATGGACCAAGAGGTCGGGAGAGAACTATGAACAAAACTCCTTTTTGGTTTTTCATATTTGGACGCGTGAGGCTTTAGATGAGTGAAATGTGTAGTTAGTTTTAGGACTCGTGTGAGATCACTGCCACGCCCACCTCTGTGCTCCTGGAGGTCGTCTCGTTGAAGCCACGTTTCAGTTAGAGCTGAAGATCTATGTTATAGTCAATAATTATTTCATGAACAAAAAGTGATTTGGGGGAAATAAACCTAATGTTTAGCAGTCCACATTTTACATGCTTATTTATTTGTTTATTTGTGTCATTTGTGAGTGTTATTTTTCTTAAGTTATTTGGTCTGAGCCTGAAACAGTTTTTCTGAGGTTTGACTTTTTGTCATTATTTGCACGAGGGACACGAGGGACACACACAGTCTCTATCTGCCTCTGAACATTTCACATGTGACAGAGCGGGAGGAGCTCGGCGACAGAGCGGGCAGGAGCTCAGCGACAGAGCGGGCAGGAGCTCAGCGACAGAGCGGGCAGGAGCTCAGCGACAGAGCGGGCAGGAGCTCAGCGACAGAGCGGGCAGGAGCTCAGCGACAGAGGAGCATCTTACACTGCTGCTCTGAACGCTAACGTCATCCCTGCGTATGAGCCTGGGCTTTCCCCAAAACACACCCCAGATCTCAACAAAGACCACATTGTTCTTTATCTTTCTCTGGTTTCAGGAGGAAGAAAGTCTGATCTTTGTTTTACTAACACAACTGTTAATGTTACAGCAGTTTATTCCTCCGAGAAATCATAAAATCCCGTCATGGAAACTTGATGATGTCATGCTGTTTCCTTGATGACTTTATTTTTCTCTAGTTTCAGGAAGAAGAAAGTCTGAACGGTAAATAAGATCTGTGTTTACAGGAAACGTGTAACGTGTCGAGAATGAGGAAATGTGAACG
>NW_027315801.1:34946847-35004347 GCF_026437365.1 Eucyclogobius newberryi | reverse complement strand
AAACGACCTCAGTCTCAGATTCAAAACACGGACTGTTACAGCCCCGCCCCAAAGGTCGCCCAAAGGTAACTCAGCGTTTCAAATGATTATCACAAACTTCTACTGTCGCTGTTTCAATCATTTGTTACATCAGAGTAACAAACACCAGAGTAACAAACATCAGAGTAACAAACACCAGAGTAACAAACATCAGAGTAACAAACTCCAGAGTAACAAACTCCAGAGTAACAAACTCCAGAGTAACAAACATCAGAGTAACAAACACCGGAGTAACAAACACCAGAGTAACAAACATCAGAGTAACAAACATCAGAGTAACAAACACCAGAGTAACAAACTCCAGAGTAACAAACTCCAGAGTAACAAACATCAGAGTAACAAACTCCAGAGTAACAAACACCAGAGTAACAAACATCAGAGTAACAAACACCAGAGTAACAAACTCCAGAGTAACAAACACCGGAGTAACAAACATCAGAGTAACAAACACCAGAGTAACAAACACCAGAGTAACAAACATCAGAGTAACAAACACCAGAGTAACAAACACCAGAGTAACAAACATCAGAGTAACAAACATCAGAGTAACAAACTCCAGAGTAACAAACACCGGAGTAACAAACACCAGAGTAACAAACTCCAGAGTAACAAACACCGGAGTAACAAACACCAGAGTAACAAACATCAGAGTAACAAACACCAGAGTAACAAACATCAGAGTAACAAACTCCAGAGTAACAAACATCAGAGTAAAAAACATCAGAGTAACAAACATCAAAGTAACAAACTCCAGAGTAACAAACTCCAGAGTAACAAACACCAGAGTAACAAACATCAGAGTAACAAATATCAGAGTAACAAACATCAGAGTAACAAACTCCAGAGTAACAAACTCTAGAGTAACAAACTCCAGAGTAACAAACTCCAGAGTAACAAACATCATAGTAACAAACTCCAGAGTAACAAACATCAGAGTAACAAACATCAGAGTAACAAACTCCAGAGTAACAAACTCCAGAGTAACAAACATCATAGTAACAAACATCAGAGTAACAAACATCATAGTAACAAACATCAGAGTAACAAACATCAGAGTAACAAACTCCAGAGTAACAAACTCCAGAGTAACAAACACCAGAGTAAAAAACTCCAGAGTAACAAACATCAGAGTAACAAACTCCAGAGTAACAAACACCAGAGTAACAAACTCCAGAGTAACAAACTCCAGAGTAACAAACTCTAGAGTAACAAACTCCAGAGTAACAAACTCCAGAGTAACAAACATCATAGTAACAAACTCCAGAATAACAAACTCTAGAGTAACAAACTCCAGAGTAACAAACTCCAGAGTAACAAACATCAGAGTAACAAACTCCAGAGTAACAAACTCCAGAGTAACAAACTCTAGAGTAACAAACTCTAGAGTAACAAACTCCAGAGTAACAAACTCTAGAGTAATAAACTCCAGAGTAACAAACATCAGAGTAACAAACTCGAGAGTAACAAACACGAGAGTAACAAACTCCAGAGTAACAAACTCCAGAGTAACAAACTCCAGAGTAACAAACATCAGAGTAACAAACATCAGAGTAACAAACTCCAGAGTAACAAACATCAGAGTAACAAACACCAGAGTAACAAACATCAGAGTAACAAACATCAGAGTAACAAACATCAGAGTAACAAACTCCAAAGTAACAAACATCAGAGTAACAAACTCCAGAGTAACAAACTCTAGAGTAACAAACTCCAGAGTAAAAAAACTCCAGAGTAACAAACATCAGAGTAACAAACTCCAGAGTAACAAACATCAGAGTAACAAACTCCAGAGTAACAAACTCCAGAGTAACAAACATCAGAGTAACAAACTCCAGAGTAACAAACTCCAGAGTAACAAACTCCAAAGTAACAAACATCAGAGTAACAAACATCAGAGTAACAAACTCCAGAGTAACAAACTCCAGAGTAACAAACTCCAGAGTAACAAACTCTAGAGTAACAAACTCCAGAGTAACAAACTCCAGAGTAACAAACATCAGAGTAACAAACATCAGAGTAACAAACTCCAGAATAACAAACTCTAGAGTAACAAACTCCAGAGTAACAAACTCCAGAGTAACAAACATCAGAGTAACAAACTCCAGAGTAACAAACTCCAGAGTAACAAACATCATAGTAACAAACTCCAGAGTAACAAACTCTAGAGTAACAAACTCTAGAGTAACAAACTCCAGAGTAACAAACATCAGAGTAACAAACATCAGAGTAACAAACTCGAGAGTAACAAACACGAGAGTAACAAACATCAGAGTAACAAACTCCAGAGTAACAAACATCAGAGTAACAAACACCAGAGTAACGAACATCAGAGTAACAAACTCCAAAGTAACAAACATCAGAGTAACAAACTCCAGAGTAACAAACATCAGAGTAACAAACTCCAAAGTAACAAACATCAGAGTAACAAACTCCAGAGTAACAAACTCCAGAGTAACAAACTCCAGAGTAACAAACATCAGAGTAACAAACTCCAGAGTAACAAACATCAGAGTAACAAACTCCAGAGTAACAAACATCAGAGTAACAAACTCCAGAGTAACAAACACCGGAGTAGCAAACACCAGAGTAACAAACATCAGAGTAACAAACTCCAGAGTAACAAACATCATAGTAACAAACTCCAGAGTAACAAACTCTAGAGTAACAAACTCTAGAGTAACAAACTCCAGAGTAACAAACATCATAGTAACAAACATCAGAGTAACAAACTCCAGAGTAACAAACTACAGAGTAACAAACTCTAGAGTAACAAACTCCAGAGTAACAAACTCCAGAGTAACAAACATCATAGTAACAAACTCCAGAGTAACAAACTCTAGAGTAACAAACTCCAGAGTAACAAACTCCAGAGTAACAAACATCATAGTAACAAACTCCAGAGTAACAAACTCTAGAGTAACAAACTCCAGAGTAACAAACTCCAGAGTAACAAACATCAGAGTAACAAACTCCAGAGTAACAAACATCAGAGTAACAAACACCAGAGTAACAAACACCAGAGTAACAAACACCAGAGTAACAAACACCAGAGTAACAAACTCCAGAGTAACAAACACCAGAGTAACAAACACCAGAGTAACAAACTCCAGAGTAACAAACATCAGAGTAACAAACTCCAGAGTAACAAACATCAGAGTAACAAACTCCAGAGTAACAAACTCCAGAGTAACAAACACCAGAGTAACAAACATCAGAGTAACAAATATCAGAGTAACAAACATCAGAGTAACAAACTCCAGAGTAACAAACTCTAGAGTAACAAACTCCAGAGTAACAAACTCCAGAGTAACAAACATCATAGTAACAAACTCCAGAGTAACAAACATCAGAGTAACAAACATCAGAGTAACAAACTCCAGAGTAACAAACTCCAGAGTAACAAACATCATAGTAACAAACATCAGAGTAACAAACATCATAGTAACAAACATCAGAGTAACAAACTCCAGAGTAACAAACACCGGAGTAACAAACACCGGAGTAACAAACACCGGAGTAACAAACTCCAGAGTAACAAACTCCAGAGTAACAAACATCAGAGTAACAAACTCCAGAGTAACAAACTCCAGAGTAACAAACTCCAAAGTAACAAACATCAGAGTAACAAACATCAGAGTAACAAACTCCAGAGTAACAAACTCCAGAGTAACAAACTCCAGAGTAACAAACTCTAGAGTAACAAACTCCAGAGTAACAAACTCCAGAGTAACAAACATCAGAGTAACAAACATCAGAGTGACAAACTCCAGAATAACAAACTCTAGAGTAACAAACTCCAGAGTAACAAACTCCAGAGTAACAAACATCAGAGTAACAAACTCCAGAGTAACAAACTCCAGAGTAACAAACTCCAGAGTAACAAACATCATAGTAACAAACTCCAGAGTAACAAACTCTAGAGTAACAAACTCTAGAGTAACAAACTCCAGAGTAACAAACATCAGAGTAACAAACATCAGAGTAACAAACTCGAGAGTAACAAACACGAGAGTAACAAACATCAGAGTAACAAACTCCAGAGTAACAAACATCAGAGTAACAAACACCAGAGTAACGAACATCAGAGTAACAAACTCCAAAGTAACAAACATCAGAGTAACAAACTCCAGAGTAACAAACATCAGAGTAACAAACTCCAAAGTAACAAACATCAGAGTAACAAACTCCAGAGTAACAAACTCCAGAGTAACAAACTCCAGAGTAACAAACATCAGAGTAACAAACTCCAGAGTAACAAACATCAGAGTAACAAACTCCAGAGTAACAAACTCCAGAGTAACAAACATCAGAGTAACAAACTCCAGAGTAACAAACACCGGAGTAGCAAACACCAGAGTAACAAACACCAGAGTAACAAACACCGGAGTAACAAACTCCAGAGTAACAAACTCCAGAGTAACAAACATCATAGTAACAAACTCCAGAGTAACAAACTCTAGAGTAACAAACTCTAGAGTAACAAACTCCAGAGTAACAAACATCATAGTAACAAACATCAGAGTAACAAACTCCAGAGTAACAAACATCATAGTAACAAACTCCAGAGTAACAAACTCTAGAGTAACAAACTCTAGAGTAACAAACTCCAGAGTAACAAACTACAGAGTAACAAACTCTAGAGTAACAAACTCCAGAGTAACAAACTCCAGAGTAACAAACATCATAGTAACAAACTCCAGAGTAACAAACTCTAGAGTAACAAACTCCAGAGTAACAAACTCCAGAGTAACAAACATCATAGTAACAAACTCCAGAGTAACAAACTCTAGAGTAACAAACTCCAGAGTAACAAACTCCAGAGTAACAAACATCAGAGTAACAAACTCCAGAGTAACAAACATCAGAGTAACAAACACCAGAGTAACAAACACCAGAGTAACAAACACCAGAGTAACAAACACCAGAGTAACAAACTCCAGAGTAACAAACATCATAGTAACAAACTCCAGAGTAACAAACTCTAGAGTAACAAACTCTAGAGTAACAAACTCCAGAGTAACAAACATCAGAGTAACAAACATCAGAGTAACAAACTCGAGAGTAACAAACACGAGAGTAACAAACATCAGAGTAACAAACTCCAGAGTAACAAACATCAGAGTAACAAACACCAGAGTAACGAACATCAGAGTAACAAACTCCAAAGTAACAAACATCAGAGTAACAAACTCCAGAGTAACAAACATCAGAGTAACAAACTCCAAAGTAACAAACATCAGAGTAACAAACTCCAGAGTAACAAACTCCAGAGTAACAAACTCCAGAGTAACAAACATCAGAGTAACAAACTCCAGAGTAACAAACATCAGAGTAACAAACTCCAGAGTAACAAACTCCAGAGTAACAAACATCAGAGTAACAAACTCCAGAGTAACAAACACCGGAGTAGCAAACACCAGAGTAACAAACACCAGAGTAACAAACACCGGAGTAACAAACTCCAGAGTAACAAACTCCAGAGTAACAAACATCATAGTAACAAACTCCAGAGTAACAAACTCTAGAGTAACAAACTCTAGAGTAACAAACTCCAGAGTAACAAACATCATAGTAACAAACATCAGAGTAACAAACTCCAGAGTAACAAACATCATAGTAACAAACTCCAGAGTAACAAACTCTAGAGTAACAAACTCTAGAGTAACAAACTCCAGAGTAACAAACTACAGAGTAACAAACTCTAGAGTAACAAACTCCAGAGTAACAAACTCCAGAGTAACAAACATCATAGTAACAAACTCCAGAGTAACAAACTCTAGAGTAACAAACTCCAGAGTAACAAACTCCAGAGTAACAAACATCATAGTAACAAACTCCAGAGTAACAAACTCTAGAGTAACAAACTCCAGAGTAACAAACTCCAGAGTAACAAACATCAGAGTAACAAACTCCAGAGTAACAAACATCAGAGTAACAAACACCAGAGTAACAAACACCAGAGTAACAAACACCAGAGTAACAAACACCAGAGTAACAAACTCCAGAGTAACAAACACCAGAGTAACAAACACCAGAGTAACAAACTCCAGAGTAACAAACATCAGAGTAACAAACTCCAGAGTAACAAACATCAGAGTAACAAACTCCAGAGTAACAAACTCCAGAGTAACAAACACCAGAGTAACAAACATCAGAGTAACAAATATCAGAGTAACAAACATCAGAGTAACAAACTCCAGAGTAACAAACTCTAGAGTAACAAACTCCAGAGTAACAAACTCCAGAGTAACAAACATCATAGTAACAAACTCCAGAGTAACAAACATCAGAGTAACAAACATCAGAGTAACAAACTCCAGAGTAACAAACTCCAGAGTAACAAACATCATAGTAACAAACATCAGAGTAACAAACATCATAGTAACAAACATCAGAGTAACAAACATCAGAGTAACAAACTCCAGAGTAACAAACTCCAGAGTAACAAACACCAGAGTAAAAAACTCCAGAGTAACAAACATCAGAGTAACAAACTCCAGAGTAACAAACACCAGAGTAACAAACTCCAGAGTAACAAACTCCAGAGTAACAAACTCTAGAGTAACAAACTCCAGAGTAACAAACTCCAGAGTAACAAACATCATAGTAACAAACTCCAGAATAACAAACTCTAGAGTAACAAACTCCAGAGTAACAAACTCCAGAGTAACAAACATCAGAGTAACAAACTCCAGAGTAACAAACTCCAGAGTAACAAACTCTAGAGTAACAAACTCTAGAGTAACAAACTCCAGAGTAACAAACTCTAGAGTAATAAACTCCAGAGTAACAAACATCAGAGTAACAAACATCAGAGTAACAAACATCAGAGTAACAAACTCGAGAGTAACAAACACGAGAGTAACAAACTCCAGAGTAACAAACTCCAGAGTAACAAACTCCAGAGTAACAAACTCCAGAGTAACAAACATCAGAGTAACAAACATCAGAGTAACAAACATCAGAGTAACAAACTCCAGAGTAACAAACATCAGAGTAACAAACACCAGAGTAACAAACATCAGAGTAACAAACATCAGAGTAACAAACATCAGAGTAACAAACTCCAAAGTAACAAACATCAGAGTAACAAACTCCAGAGTAACAAACATCAGAGTAACAAACTCCAAAGTAACAAACATCAGAGTAACAAACTCCAGAGTAACAAACTCTAGAGTAACAAACTCCAGAGTAAAAAACTCCAGAGTAACAAACATCAGAGTAACAAACTCCAGAGTAACAAACATCAGAGTAACAAACTCCAGAGTAACAAACTCCAGAGTAACAAACATCAGAGTAACAAACTCCAGAGTAACAAACACCGGAGTAACAAACACCGGAGTAACAAACACCGGAGTAACAAACTCCAGAGTAACAAACTCCAGAGTAACAAACATCAGAGTAACAAACTCCAGAGTAACAAACTCCAGAGTAACAAACTCCAAAGTAACAAACATCAGAGTAACAAACATCAGAGTAACAAACTCCAGAGTAACAAACTCCAGAGTAACAAACTCCAGAGTAACAAACTCTAGAGTAACAAACTCCAGAGTAACAAACTCCAGAGTAACAAACATCATAGTAACAAACATCAGAGTAACAAACATCAGAGTAACAAACATCAGAGTAACAAACTCCAGAATAACAAACTCTAGAGTACCAAACTCCAGAGTAACAAACATCAGAGTAACAAACTCCAGAGTAACAAACTCCAGAATAACAAACTCTAGAGTACCAAACTCCAGAGTAACAAACATCATAGTAACAAACTCCAGAGTAACAAACTCTAGAGTAACAAACTCTAGAGTAACAAACTCCAGAGTAACAAACTCTAGAGTAATAAACTCCAGAGTAACAAACATCAGAGTAACAAACATCAGAGTAACAAACTCGAGAGTAACAAACACGAGAGTAACAAACTCCAGAGTAACAAACTCCAGAGTAACAAACATCAGAGTAACAAACATCAGAGTAACAAACATCAGAGTAACAAACTCCAGAGTAACAAACATCAGAGTAACAAACACCAGAGTAACGAACATCAGAGTAACAAACTCCAAAGTAACAAACATCAGAGTAACAAACTCCAGAGTAACAAACATCAGAGTAACAAACTCCAAAGTAACAAACATCAGAGTAACAAACTCCAGAGTAACAAACTCCAGAGTAACAAACTCCAGAGTA
Organism: Eucyclogobius newberryi; assembly: GCF_026437365.1. Classification (NCBI taxonomy): domain Eukaryota; kingdom Metazoa; phylum Chordata; class Actinopteri; order Gobiiformes; family Gobiidae; genus Eucyclogobius; species Eucyclogobius newberryi. The sequence continues at coordinate 34,996,124 of NW_027315801.1, read as the reverse complement.
ACAAACATCAGAGTAACAAACTCCAGAGTAACAAACATCAGAGTAACAAACTCCAGAGTAACAAACTCCAGAGTAACAAACATCAGAGTAACAAACTCCAGAGTAACAAACACCGGAGTAGCAAACACCAGAGTAACAAACACCAGAGTAACAAACACCGGAGTAACAAACTCCAGAGTAACAAACTCCAGAGTAACAAACATCATAGTAACAAACTCCAGAGTAACAAACTCTAGAGTAACAAACTCTAGAGTAACAAACTCCAGAGTAACAAACATCAGAGTAACAAACATCAGAGTAACAAACTCCAGAGTAACAAACTACAGAGTAACAAACTCTAGAGTAACAAACTCCAGAGTAACAAACTCCAGAGTAACAAACATCATAGTAACAAACTCCAGAGTAACAAACTCTAGAGTAACAAACTCCAGAGTAACAAACTCCAGAGTAACAAACATCATAGTAACAAACTCCAGAGTAACAAACTCTAGAGTAACAAACTCCAGAGTAACAAACTCCAGAGTAACAAACATCAGAGTAACAAACTCCAGAGTAACAAACACCAGAGTAACAAACACCAGAGTAACAAACACCAGAGTAACAAACACCAGAGTAACAAACTCCAGAGTAACAAACACCAGAGTAACAAACACCAGAGTAACAAACTCCAGAGTAACAAACATCAGAGTAACAAACTCCAGAGTAACAAACATCAGAGTAACAAACTCCAGAGTAACAAACTCCAGAGTAACAAACTCCAGAGTAACAAACATCAGAGTAACAAACATCAGAGTAACAAACTCCAGAGTAACAAACATCAGAGTAACAAACATCAGAGTAACAAACTCCAGAGTAACAAACTCCAGAGTAACAAACATCAGAGTAACAAACATCAGAGTAACAAACATCAGAGTAACAAACTCCAGAGTAACAAACACCAGAGTAACAAACTCCAGAGTAACAAACATCAAAGTAACAAACATCAGAGTAACAAACATCAGAGTAACAAACTCCAGATTAACAAACATCAGAGTAACAAACACCAGAGTAACAAACACCAGAGTAACAAACACCAGAGTAACAAACACCAGAGTAACAAACATCAGAGTAACAAACACCAGAGTAACAAACACCAGAGTAACAAACACCAGAGTAACAAACATCAGAGTAACAAACTCCAAAGTAACAAACATCAGAGTAACAAACATCAGAGTAACAAACACCAGGGTAACAAACTCCAGAGTAACAAACACCAGAGTAACAAACACCAGAGTAACAAACATCAGAGTAACAAACATCAGAGTAACAAACACCAGAGTAACAAACATCAGAGTAACAAACATCAGAGTAACAAACACCAGAGTAACAAACTCCAGAGTAACAAACACCGGAGTAACAAACATCAGAGTAACAAACTCCAGAGTAACAAACATCAGAGTAACAAACATCAGAGTAACAAACATCAGAGTAACAAACATCAGAGTAACAAACTCCAGAGTAACAAACTCCAGAGTAACAAACACCAGAGTAACAAACATCAGAGTAACAAATATCAGAGTAACAAACATCAGAGTAACAAACATCAGAGTAACAAACTCCAGAGTAACAAACTCTAGAGTAACAAACTCCAGAGTAACAAACTCCAGAGTAACAAACATCAGAGTAACAAACTCCAGAGTAACAAACTCCAGAGTAACAAACATCAGAGTAACAAACTCCAGAGTAACAAACACCGGAGTAACAAACACCGGAGTAGCAAACACCAGAGTAACAAACATCAGAGTAACAAACACCAGAGTAACAAACACCGGAGTAACAAACTCCAGAGTAACAAACTCCAGAGTAACAAACATCAGAGTAACAAACTCCAGAGTAACAAACTCCAGAGTAACAAACTCCAAAGTAACAAACATCAGAGTAACAAACATCAGAGTAACAAACTCCAGAGTAACAAACATCAGAGTAACAAACTCCAGAATAACAAACTCTAGAGTAACAAACTCCAGAGTAACAAACTCCAGAGTAACAAACATCAGAGTAACAAACTCCAGGGTAACAAACTCCAGAGTAACAAACTCCAGAGTAACAAACATCATAGTAACAAACTCCAGAGTAACAAACTCTAGAGTAACAAACTCTAGAGTAACAAACTCCAGAGTAACAAACTCTAGAGTAACAAACATCAGAGTAACAAACTCCAGAGTAACAAACTCCAGAGTAACAAACATCAGAGTAACAAACACCAGAGTAACAAACATCAGAGTAACAAACATCAGAGTAACGAACATCAGAGTAACAAACTCCAGAGTAACAAACATCAGAGTAACAAACTCCAGAGTAACAAACATCAGAGTAACAAACTCCAGAGTAACAAACTCCAGAGTAACAAACATCAGAGTAACAAACTCCAGAGTAACAAACACCGGAGTAACAAACACCGGAGTAGCAAACACCAGAGTAACAAACACCGGAGTAGCAAACACCAGAGTAACAAACATCAGAGTAACAAACATCGGAGTAACAAACACCAGAGTAACAAACACCGGAGTAACAAACTCCAGAGTAACAAACATCAGAGTAAAAACATCAGGGTAACAAACTCCAGAGTAACAAACACCAAAGTAAAAAACATCAGAGTAACAAACTCCAGAGTAACAAACATCAGAGTAACAAACTCCAGAGTAACAAACACCAGAGTAACAAACTCCAGAGTAACAAACTCCAGAGTAGCAAACTCCAGAGTAACAAACTCTAGAGTAACAAACTCCAGAGTAACAAACTCCAGAGTAACAAACATCATAGTAACAAACTCCAGAGTTACAAACTCTAGAGTAACAAACTCCAGAGTAACAAACTCCAGAGTAACAAACATCAGAGTAACAAACTCCAGAGTAACAAACTCTAGAGTAACAAACTCCAGAGTAACAAACTCTAGAGTAACAAACTCCAGAGTAACAAACATCATAGTAACAAACTCCAGAGTAACAAACATCAGAGTAACAAACTCCAGAGTAACAAAAATCAGAGTAACAAACTCCAGAGTAACAAACTCCAGAGTAACAAACATCAGAGTAACAAACATCAGAGTAACAAACTCCAGAGTAACAAACTCCAGAGTAACAAACTCTAGAGTAACAAACTCTAGAGTAACAAACTCCAGAGTAACAAACTCTAGAGTAATAAACTCCAGAGTAACAAACATCAGAGTAACAAACTCGAGAGTAACAAACACGAGAGTAACAAACTCCAGAGTAACAAACTCCAGAGTAACAAACTCCAGAGTAACAAACTCCAGAGTAACAAACATCAGAGTAACAAACATCAGAGTAACAAACTCCAGAGTAACAAACATCAGAGTAACAAACACCAGAGTAACAAACATCAGAGTAACAAACATCAGAGTAACAAACTCCAAAGTAACAAACATCAGAGTAACAAACTCCAGAGTAACAAACATCAGAGTAACAAACTCCAAAGTAACAAACATCAGAGTAACAAACTCCAGAGTAACAAACTCTAGAGTAACAAACTCCAGAGTAAAAAACTCCAGAGTAACAAACATCAGAGTAACAAACTCCAGAGTAACAAACATCAGAGTAACAAACTCCAGAGTAACAAACTCCAGAGTAACAAACATCAGAGTAACAAACTCCAGAGTAACAAACACCGGAGTAACAAACACCGGAGTAACAAACACCGGAGTAACAAACTCCAGAGTAACAAACTCCAGAGTAACAAACATCAGAGTAACAAACTCCAGAGTAACAAACTCCAGAGTAACAAACTCCAAAGTAACAAACATCAGAGTAACAAACATCAGAGTAACAAACTCCAGAGTAACAAACTCCAGAGTAACAAACTCCAGAGTAACAAACTCTAGAGTAACAAACTCCAGAGTAACAAACTCCAGAGTAACAAACATCAGAGTAACAAACATCAGAGTAACAAACTCCAGAATAACAAACTCTAGAGTAACAAACTCCAGAGTAACAAACTCCAGAGTAACAAACATCAGAGTAACAAACTCCAGAGTAACAAACTCCAGAGTAACAAACTCCAGAGTAACAAACATCATAGTAACAAACTCCAGAGTAACAAACTCTAGAGTAACAAACTCTAGAGTAACAAACTCCAGAGTAACAAACATCAGAGTAACAAACATCAGAGTAACAAACTCGAGAGTAACAAACACGAGAGTAACAAACATCAGAGTAACAAACTCCAGAGTAACAAACATCAGAGTAACAAACACCAGAGTAACGAACATCAGAGTAACAAACTCCAAAGTAACAAACATCAGAGTAACAAACTCCAGAGTAACAAACATCAGAGTAACAAACTCCAAAGTAACAAACATCAGAGTAACAAACTCCAGAGTAACAAACTCCAGAGTAACAAACTCCAGAGTAACAAACATCAGAGTAACAAACTCCAGAGTAACAAACATCAGAGTAACAAACTCCAGAGTAACAAACTCCAGAGTAACAAACATCAGAGTAACAAACTCCAGAGTAACAAACACCGGAGTAGCAAACACCAGAGTAACAAACATCAGAGTAACAAACTCCAGAGTAACAAACATCATAGTAACAAACTCCAGAGTAACAAACTCTAGAGTAACAAACTCTAGAGTAACAAACTCCAGAGTAACAAACATCATAGTAACAAACATCAGAGTAACAAACTCCAGAGTAACAAACTACAGAGTAACAAACTCTAGAGTAACAAACTCCAGAGTAACAAACTCCAGAGTAACAAACATCATAGTAACAAACTCCAGAGTAACAAACTCTAGAGTAACAAACTCCAGAGTAACAAACTCCAGAGTAACAAACATCATAGTAACAAACTCCAGAGTAACAAACTCTAGAGTAACAAACTCCAGAGTAACAAACTCCAGAGTAACAAACATCAGAGTAACAAACTCCAGAGTAACAAACATCAGAGTAACAAACACCAGAGTAACAAACACCAGAGTAACAAACACCAGAGTAACAAACACCAGAGTAACAAACTCCAGAGTAACAAACACCAGAGTAACAAACACCAGAGTAACAAACTCCAGAGTAACAAACTCCAGAGTAACAAACATCAGAGTAACAAACTCCAGAGTAACAAACTCCAGAGTAACAAACACCAGAGTAACAAACATCAGAGTAACAAATATCAGAGTAACAAACATCAGAGTAACAAACTCCAGAGTAACAAACTCTAGAGTAACAAACTCCAGAGTAACAAACTCCAGAGTAACAAACATCATAGTAACAAACTCCAGAGTAACAAACATCAGAGTAACAAACATCAGAGTAACAAACTCCAGAGTAACAAACTCCAGAGTAACAAACATCATAGTAACAAACATCAGAGTAACAAACATCATAGTAACAAACATCAGAGTAACAAACTCCAGAGTAACAAACACCGGAGTAACAAACACCGGAGTAACAAACACCGGAGTAACAAACTCCAGAGTAACAAACTCCAGAGTAACAAACTCCAGAGTAACAAACTCCAGAGTAACAAACATCAGAGTAACAAACTCCAGAGTAACAAACATCAGAGTAACAAACTCCAGAGTAACAAACTCCAGAGTAACAAACATCAGAGTAACAAACTCCAGAGTAACAAACACCGGAGTAGCAAACACCAGAGTAACAAACACCAGAGTAACAAACACCGGAGTAACAAACTCCAGAGTAACAAACTCCAGAGTAACAAACATCATAGTAACAAACTCCAGAGTAACAAACTCTAGAGTAACAAACTCTAGAGTAACAAACTCCAGAGTAACAAACATCATAGTAACAAACATCAGAGTAACAAACTCCAGAGTAACAAACATCATAGTAACAAACTCCAGAGTAACAAACTCTAGAGTAACAAACTCTAGAGTAACAAACTCCAGAGTAACAAACTACAGAGTAACAAACTCTAGAGTAACAAACTCCAGAGTAACAAACTCCAGAGTAACAAACATCATAGTAACAAACTCCAGAGTAACAAACTCTAGAGTAACAAACTCCAGAGTAACAAACTCCAGAGTAACAAACATCATAGTAACAAACTCCAGAGTAACAAACTCTAGAGTAACAAACTCCAGAGTAACAAACTCCAGAGTAACAAACATCAGAGTAACAAACTCCAGAGTAACAAACATCAGAGTAACAAACACCAGAGTAACAAACACCAGAGTAACAAACACCAGAGTAACAAACACCAGAGTAACAAACTCCAGAGTAACAAACACCAGAGTAACAAACACCAGAGTAACAAACTCCAGAGTAACAAACATCAGAGTAACAAACTCCAGAGTAACAAACATCAGAGTAACAAACTCCAGAGTAACAAACTCCAGAGTAACAAACACCAGAGTAACAAACATCAGAGTAACAAATATCAGAGTAACAAACATCAGAGTAACAAACTCCAGAGTAACAAACTCTAGAGTAACAAACTCCAGAGTAACAAACTCCAGAGTAACAAACATCATAGTAACAAACTCCAGAGTAACAAACATCAGAGTAACAAACATCAGAGTAACAAACTCCAGAGTAACAAACTCCAGAGTAACAAACATCATAGTAACAAACATCAGAGTAACAAACATCATAGTAACAAACATCAGAGTAACAAACATCAGAGTAACAAACTCCAGAGTAACAAACTCCAGAGTAACAAACACCAGAGTAAAAAACTCCAGAGTAACAAACATCAGAGTAACAAACTCCAGAGTAACAAACACCAGAGTAACAAACTCCAGAGTAACAAACTCCAGAGTAACAAACTCTAGAGTAACAAACTCCAGAGTAACAAACTCCAGAGTAACAAACATCATAGTAACAAACTCCAGAATAACAAACTCTAGAGTAACAAACTCCAGAGTAACAAACTCCAGAGTAACAAACATCAGAGTAACAAACTCCAGAGTAACAAACTCCAGAGTAACAAACTCTAGAGTAACAAACTCTAGAGTAACAAACTCCAGAGTAACAAACTCTAGAGTAATAAACTCCAGAGTAACAAACATCAGAGTAACAAACATCAGAGTAACAAACATCAGAGTAACAAACTCGAGAGTAACAAACACGAGAGTAACAAACTCCAGAGTAACAAACTCCAGAGTAACAAACTCCAGAGTAACAAACATCAGAGTAACAAACTCCAGAGTAACAAAAATCAGAGTAACAAACACCAGAGTAACAAACATCAGAGTAACAAACATCAGAGTAACAAACATCAGAGTAACAAACTCCAAAGTAACAAACATCAGAGTAACAAACTCCAGAGTAACAAACATCAGAGTAACAAACTCCAAAGTAACAAACATCAGAGTAACAAACTCCAGAGTAACAAACTCTAGAGTAACAAACTCCAGAGTAAAAAACTCCAGAGTAACAAACATCAGAGTAACAAACTCCAGAGTAACAAACATCAGAGTAACAAACTCCAGAGTAACAAACTCCAGAGTAACAAACATCAGAGTAACAAACTCCAGAGTAACAAACACCGGAGTAACAAACACCGGAGTAACAAACACCGGAGTAACAAACTCCAGAGTAACAAACTCCAGAGTAACAAACATCAGAGTAACAAACTCCAGAGTAACAAACTCCAGAGTAACAAACTCCAAAGTAACAAACATCAGAGTAACAAACATCAGAGTAACAAACTCCAGAGTAACAAACTCCAGAGTAACAAACTCCAGAGTAACAAACTCTAGAGTAACAAACTCCAGAGTAACAAACTCCAGAGTAACAAACATCATAGTAACAAACATCAGAGTAACAAACATCAGAGTAACAAACATCAGAGTAACAAACTCCAGAATAACAAACTCTAGAGTACCAAACTCCAGAGTAACAAACTCCAGAGTAACAAACATCAGAGTAACAAACTCCAGAGTAACAAACTCCAGAATAACAAACTCTAGAGTACCAAACTCCAGAGTAACAAACATCATAGTAACAAACTCCAGAGTAACAAACTCTAGAGTAACAAACTCTAGAGTAACAAACTCCAGAGTAACAAACTCTAGAGTAATAAACTCCAGAGTAACAAACATCAGAGTAACAAACATCAGAGTAACAAACTCGAGAGTAACAAACACGAGAGTAACAAACTCCAGAGTAACAAACTCCAGAGTAACAAACATCAGAGTAACAAACATCAGAGTAACAAACTCCAGAGTAACAAACATCAGAGTAACAAACTCCAAAGTAACAAACATCAGAGTAACAAACTCCAGAGTAACAAACTCCAGAGTAACAAACTCCAGAGTAACAAACATCAGAGTAACAAACTCCAGAGTAACAAACATCAGAGTAACAAACTCCAGAGTAACAAACTCCAGAGTAACAAACTCCAGAGTAACAAACATCAGAGTAACAAACTCCAGAGTAACAAACATCAGAGTAACAAACTCCAGAGTAACAAACTCCAGAGTAACAAACATCAGAGTAACAAACTCCAGAGTAACAAACACCGGAGTAGCAAACACCAGAGTAACAAACACCAGAGTAACAAACACCGGAGTAACAAACTCCAGAGTAACAAACTCCAGAGTAACAAACATCATAGTAACAAACTCCAGAGTAACAAACTCTAGAGTAACAAACTCTAGAGTAACAAACTCCAGAGTAACAAACATCAGAGTAACAAACATCAGAGTAACAAACTCCAGAGTAACAAACTACAGAGTAACAAACTCTAGAGTAACAAACTCCAGAGTAACAAACTCCAGAGTAACAAACATCATAGTAACAAACTCCAGAGTAACAAACTCTAGAGTAACAAACTCCAGAGTAACAAACTCCAGAGTAAAAAACATCATAGTAACAAACTCCAGAGTAACAAACTCTAGAGTAACAAACTCCAGAGTAACAAACTCCAGAGTAACAAACATCAGAGTAACAAACTCCAGAGTAACAAACATCAGAGTAACAAACACCAGAGTAACAAACACCAGAGTAACAAACACCAGAGTAACAAACACCAGAGTAACAAACTCCAGAGTAACAAACACCAGAGTAACAAACACCAGAGTAACAAACTCCAGAGTAACAAACATCAGAGTAACAAACTCCAGAGTAACAAACATCAGAGTAACAAACTCCAGAGTAACAAACTCCAGAGTAACAAACTCCAGAGTAACAAACATCAGAGTAACAAACATCAGAGTAACAAACTCCAGAGTAACAAACATCAGAGTAACAAACATCAGAGTAACAAACTCCAGAGTAACAAACTCCAGAGTAACAAACATCAGAGTAACAAACATCAGAGTAACAAACATCAGAGTAACAAACTCCAGAGTAACAAACACCAGAGTAACAAACTCCAGAGTAACAAACATCAAAGTAACAAACATCAGAGTAACAAACATCAGAGTAACAAACTCCAGATTAACAAACATCAGAGTAACAAACACCAGAGTAACAAACACCAGAGTAACAAACACCAGAGTAACAAACACCAGAGTAACAAACATCAGAGTAACAAACACCAGAGTAACAAACACCAGAGTAACAAACACCAGAGTAACAAACACCAGAGTAACAAACATCAGAGTAACAAACTCCAAAGTAACAAACATCAGAGTAACAAACATCAGAGTAACAAACACCAGGGTAACAAACTCCAGAGTAACAAACACCAGAGTAACAAACACCAGAGTAACAAACATCAGAGTAACAAACATCAGAGTAACAAACACCAGAGTAACAAACATCAGAGTAACAAACATCAGAGTAACAAACACCAGAGTAACAAACTCCAGAGTAACAAACACCGGAGTAACAAACATCAGAGTAACAAACTCCAGAGTAACAAACATCAGAGTAACAAACATCAGAGTAACAAACATCAGAGTAACAAACTCCAGAGTAACAAACTCCAGAGTAACAAACACCAGAGTAACAAACATCAGAGTAACAAACATCAGAGTAACAAACATCAGAGTAACAAACTCCAGAGTAACAAACTCCAGAGTAACAAACTCCAGAGTAACAAACACCGGAGTAACAAACACCGGAGTAGCAAACACCAGAGTAACAAACATCAGAGTAACAAACACCAGAGTAACAAACACCGGAGTAACAAACTCCAGAGTAACAAACTCCAGAGTAACAAACATCAGAGTAACAAACTCCAGAGTAACAAACTCCAGAGTAACAAACTCCAAAGTAACAAACATCAGAGTAACAAACATCAGAGTAACAAACTCCAGAGTAACAAACATCAGAGTAACAAACTCCAGAATAACAAACTCTAGAGTAACAAACTCCAGAGTAACAAACTCCAGAGTAACAAACATCAGAGTAACAAACTCCAGGGTAACAAACTCCAGAGTAACAAACTCCAGAGTAACAAACATCATAGTAACAAACTCCAGAGTAACAAACTCTAGAGTAACAAACTCTAGAGTAACAAACTCCAGAGTAACAAACTCTAGAGTAACAAACATCAGAGTAACAAACTCCAGAGTAACAAACTCCAGAGTAACAAACATCAGAGTAACAAACACCAGAGTAACAAACATCAGAGTAACAAACATCAGAGTAACGAACATCAGAGTAACAAACTCCAGAGTAACAAACATCAGAGTAACAAACTCCAGAGTAACAAACATCAGAGTAACAAACTCCAGAGTAACAAACTCCAGAGTAACAAACATCAGAGTAACAAACTCCAGAGTAACAAACACCGGAGTAACAAACACCGGAGTAGCAAACACCAGAGTAACAAACACCGGAGTAGCAAACACCAGAGTAACAAACATCAGAGTAACAAACATCGGAGTAACAAACACCAGAGTAACAAACACCGGAGTAACAAACTCCAGAGTAACAAACATCAGAGTAAAAACATCAGGGTAACAAACTCCAGAGTAACAAACACCAAAGTAAAAAACATCAGAGTAACAAACTCCAGAGTAACAAACATCAGAGTAACAAACTCCAGAGTAACAAACACCAGAGTAACAAACTCCAGAGTAACAAACTCCAGAGTAGCAAACTCCAGAGTAACAAACTCTAGAGTAACAAACTCCAGAGTAACAAACTCCAGAGTAACAAACATCATAGTAACAAACTCCAGAGTTACAAACTCTAGAGTAACAAACTCCAGAGTAACAAACTCCAGAGTAACAAACATCAGAGTAACAAACTCCAGAGTAACAAACTCTAGAGTAACAAACTCCAGAGTAACAAACTCTAGAGTAACAAACTCCAGAGTAACAAACATCATAGTAACAAACTCCAGAGTAACAAACATCAGAGTAACAAACTCCAGAGTAACAAACATCAGAGTAACAAACTCCAGAGTAACAAACTCCAGAGTAACAAACTCCAGAGTAACAAACTCTAGAGTAACAAACTCCAGAGTAACAAACTCCAGAGTAACAAACATCATAGTAACAAACTCCAGAGTAACAAACTCTAGAGTAACAAACTCTAGAGTAACAAACTCCAGAGTAACAAACATCATAGTAACAAACATCAGAGTAACAAACTCCAGAGTAACAAACTCTAGAGTAACAAACTCCAGAGTAACAAACTCCAGAGTAACAAACTCCAGAGTAACAAACATCATAGTAACAAACTCCAGAGTAACAAACTCCAGAGTAACAAACATCATAGTAACAAACTCCAGAGTAACAAACTCCAAAGTAACAAACATCAGAGTAACAAACATCAGAGTAACAAACTCCAGAGTAACAAACTCTAGAGTAACAAACTCCAGAGTAACAAACTTCAGAGTAACAAACATCATAGTAACAAACTCCAGAGTAACAAACTCTAGAGTAACAAACTCTAGAGTAACAAACTCCAGAGTAACAAACTCCAGAGTAACAAACATCAGAGTAACAAACTCCAGAGTAACAAACTCCAAAGTAACAAACATCAGAGTAACAAACTCCAGAGTAACAAACTCTAGAGTAACAAACTCCAGAGTAACAAACATCATAGTAACAAACTCCAGAGTAACAAACATCAGGGTAACAAACTCCAGAGTAACAAACACCAGAGTAAAAAACATCAGAGTAACAAACTCCAGAGTAACAAACATCAGAGTAACAAACACCAGAGTAACAAACTCCAGAGTAACAAACTCCAGAGTAGCAAACTCCAGAGTAACAAACTCTAGAGTAACAAACTCCAGAGTAACAAACTCCAGAGTAACAAACATCATAGTAACAAACTCCAGAGTAACAAACTCTAGAGTAACAAACTCCAGAGTAACAAACTCCAGAGTAACAAACATCATAGTAACAAACTCCAGAGTAACAAACTCTAGAGTAACAAACTCCAGAGTAACAAACTCTAGAGTAACAAACTCCAGAGTAACAAACATCATAGTAACAAACTCCAGAGTAACAAACATCAGAGTAACAAACTCCAGAGTAACAAACATCAGAGTAACAAACTCCAGAGTAACAAACTCCAGAGTAACAAACTCCAGAGTAACAAACTCTAGAGTAACAAACTCCAGAGTAACAAACTCCAGAGTAACAAACTCCAGAGTAACAAACTCTAGAGTAACAAACTCCAGAGTAACAAACTCCAGAGTAACAAACATCATAGTAACAAACTCCAGAGTAACAAACTCTAGAGTAACAAACTCCAGAGTAACAAACATCATAGTAACAAACTCCAGAGTAACAAACTCTAGAGTAACAAACTCTAGAGTAACAAACTCCAGAGTAACAAACATCATAGTAACAAACATCAGAGTAACAAACTCCAGAGTAACAAACTCTAGAGTAACAAACTCCAGAGTAACAAACTCCAGAGTAACAAACATCATAGTAACAAACTCCAGAGTAACAAACTCCAGAGTAACAAACATCATAGTAACAAACTCCAGAGTAACAAACTCCAGAGTAACAAACTACAGAGTAACAAACTCCAAAGTAACAAACATCAGAGTAACAAACATCAGAGTAACAAACTCCAGAGTAACAAACTCTAGAGTAACAAACTCCAGAGTAACAAACTTCAGAGTAACAAACATCATAGTAACAAACTCCAGAGTAACAAACTCTAGAGTAACAAACTCTAGAGTAACAAACTCCAGAGTAACAAACTCCAGAGTAACAAACATCAGAGTAACAAACTCCAGAGTAACAAACTCCAAAGTAACAAACATCAGAGTAACAAACTCCAGAGTAACAAACTCTAGAGTAACAAACTCCAGAGTAACAAACATCATAGTAACAAACTCCAGAGTAACAAACATCAGAGTTAAAAACATCAGAGTAACAAACTCCAGAGTCACAAACTCCAGAGTAACAAACTCTAGAGTAACAAACTCCAGAGTAACAAACTCCAGAGTAACAAACATCATAGTAACAAACTCCAGAGTAACAAACTCTAGAGTAACAAACTCTAGAGTAACAAACTCCAGAGTAACAAACTCCAGAGTAACAAACTCTAGAATAACAAACTCCAGAGTAACAAACTCCAGAGTAACAAACTCCAGAGTAACAAACTCCAGAGTAACAAACATCAGAGTAACAAACTCCAGAGTAACAAACATCAGAGTAACAAACTCCAGAGTAACAAACATCAGAGTAACAAACTATAGAGTAACAAACTCCAGAGTAACAAACATCATAGTAACAAACTCCAGAGTAACAAACTCTAGAGTAACAAACTCTAGAGTAACAAACTCCAGAGTAACAAACTCCAGAGTAACAAACTCCAGAGTAACAAACTCTAGAATAACAAACTCCAGAGTAACAAACTCCAGAGTAACAAACTCCAGAGTAACAAACTCCAGAGTAACAAACATCAGAGTAACAAACTCTAGAGTAACAAACTCCAGAGTAACAAACATCATAGTAACAAACATCAGAGTAACAAACTCCAGAGTAACAAACTCTAGAGTAACAAACTCCAGAGTAACAAACTCCAGAGTAACAAACTCCAGAGTAACAAACATCATAGTAACAAACTCCAGAGTAACAAACTCCAGAGTAACAAACATCATAGTAACAAACTCCAGAGTAACAAACTCCAAAGTAACAAACATCAGAGTAACAAACATCAGAGTAACAAACTCCAGAGTAACAAACTCTAGAGTAACAAACTCCAGAGTAACAAACTTCAGAGTAACAAACATCATAGTAACAAACTCCAGAGTAACAAACTCTAGAGTAACAAACTCTAGAGTAACAAACTCCAGAGTAACAAACTCCAGAGTAACAAACATCAGAGTAACAAACTCCAGAGTAACAAACTCCAAAGTAACAAACATCAGAGTAACAAACTCCAGAGTAACAAACTCTAGAGTAACAAACTCCAGAGTAACAAACATCATAGTAACAAACTCCAGAGTAACAAACATCAGGGTAACAAACTCCAGAGTAACAAACACCAGAGTAAAAAACATCAGAGTAACAAACTCCAGAGTAACAAACATCAGAGTAACAAACTCCAGAGTAACAAACATCATAGTAACAAACTCCAGAGTAACAAACTCTAGAGTAACAAACTCCAGAGTAACAAACTCCAGAGTAACAAACATCATAGTAACAAACTCCAGAGTAACAAACTCTAGAGTAACAAACTCCAGAGTAACAAACTCTAGAGTAACAAACTCCAGAGTAACAAACATCATAGTAACAAACTCCAGAGTAACAAACATCAGAGTAACAAACTCCAGAGTAACAAACATCAGAGTAACAAACTCCAGAGTAACAAACTCCAGAGTAACAAACTCCAGAGTAACAAACTCTAGAGTAACAAACTCCAGAGTAACAAACTCCAGAGTAACAAACTCCAGAGTAACAAACTCTAGAGTAACAAACTCCAGAGTAACAAACTCCAGAGTAACAAACATCATAGTAACAAACTCCAGAGTAACAAACTCTAGAGTAACAAACTCCAGAGTAACAAACATCATAGTAACAAACTCCAGAGTAACAAACTCTAGAGTAACAAACTCCAGAGTAACAAACTCCAGAGTAACAAACATCATAGTAACAAACTCCAGAGTAACAAACTCTAGAGTAACAAACTCCAGAGTAACAAACTCCAGAGTAACAAACATCATAGTAACAAACTCCAGAGTAACAAACTCTAGAGTAACAAACTCCAGAGTAACAAACTCTAGAGTAACAAACTCCAGAGTAACAAACATCATAGTAACAAACTCCAGAGTAACAAACATCAGAGTAACAAACTCCAGAGTAACAAACATCAGAGTAACAAACTCCAGAGTAACAAACTCCAGAGTAACAAACTCCAGAGTAACAAACTCTAGAGTAACAAACTCCAGAGTAACAAACTCCAGAGTAACAAACTCTAGAGTAACAAACTCCAGAGTAACAAACTCCAGAGTAACAAACATCATAGTAACAAACTCCAGAGTAACAAACTCTAGAGTAACAAACTCCAGAGTAACAAACATCATAGTAACAAACTCCAGAGTAACAAACTCTAGAGTAACAAACTCTAGAGTAACAAACTCCAGAGTAACAAACATCATAGTAACAAACATCAGAGTAACAAACTCCAGAGTAACAAACTCTAGAGTAACAAACTCCAGAGTAACAAACTCCAGAGTAACAAACATCATAGTAACAAACTCCAGAGTAACAAACTCCAGAGTAACAAACATCATAGTAACAAACTCCAGAGTAACAAACTCCAGAGTAACAAACTACAGAGTAACAAACTCCAAAGTAACAAACATCAGAGTAACAAACATCAGAGTAACAAACTCCAGAGTAACAAACTCTAGAGTAACAAACTCCAGAGTAACAAACTTCAGAGTAACAAACATCATAGTAACAAACTCCAGAGTAACAAACTCTAGAGTAACAAACTCTAGAGTAACAAACTCCAGAGTAACAAACTCCAGAGTAACAAACATCAGAGTAACAAACTCCAGAGTAACAAACTCCAAAGTAACAAACATCAGAGTAACAAACTCCAGAGTAACAAACTCTAGAGTAACAAACTCCAGAGTAACAAACATCATAGTAACAAACTCCAGAGTAACAAACATCAGAGTTAAAAACATCAGAGTAACAAACTCCAGAGTCACAAACTCCAGAGTAACAAACTCTAGAGTAACAAACTCCAGAGTAACAAACTCCAGAGTAACAAACATCATAGTAACAAACTCCAGAGTAACAAACTCTAGAGTAACAAACTCTAGAGTAACAAACTCCAGAGTAACAAACTCCAGAGTAACAAACTCTAGAATAACAAACTCCAGAGTAACAAACTCCAGAGTAACAAACTCCAGAGTAACAAACTCCAGAGTAACAAACATCAGAGTAACAAACTCCAGAGTAACAAACATCAGAGTAACAAACTCCAGAGTAACAAACATCAGAGTAACAAACTATAGAGTAACAAACTCCAGAGTAACAAACATCATAGTAACAAACTCCAGAGTAACAAACTCTAGAGTAACAAACTCTAGAGTAACAAACTCCAGAGTAACAAACTCCAGAGTAACAAACTCCAGAGTAACAAACTCTAGAATAACAAACTCCAGAGTAACAAACTCCAGAGTAACAAACTCCAGAGTAACAAACTCCAGAGTAACAAACATCAGAGTAACAAACATCAGAGTAACAAACTCCATACTCAATTCAGATACTGGGGCGCTCGGCGCCATTTTGGATCCATTAAACAGCTTTTCTCGTACTTTAACAGTCTAAGAACTGAAGCTCAAAATCATCTAAACTGGAGTGATCACTTGTGCAGTTCATTCCTGTTTCTTCTGCAGTTTACATGTGTGCAAAGGACACTGGACCATGTGGACCATGTTCCACTGGACCGTCCAGTGAAACATGGTCCACATGGTCCACATGGTCTACATGGTCCACATGGTCTACATGGTCCACATGGTCCACATGGTCCACATGGTCTACATGGTCCACATGGTCTACATGGTCCACATGGTCCACATGGTCTACATGGTCTACATGGTCCACATGGTCTACATGGTCCACATGGTCCACATGGTCCTTTGTACAAACATATAAACAATCCATTCATATTTGTTCTTCAGCCGTTGCAGTAAATGATGTTTGTTTTCCAGCTGCAATGGTAAAAACAGCTGTGTCATCAGAGCCAGTAACTCAGAGTTTGGGGACTCGTGTGGAGGGACCTACAAGTACCTGGAGGTGGCCTACGTCTGCCAGTGTAAGTCACATCCACTATCCCGCTGTGGCTCAGATGCCCTCCCAGGGTCAGTGCAGTGTGTCAAATGCTCTTCTTCTTTTTCAGATCCCTTCAATTTCATCCAAAATTAAGATCTTTCACAGACGACGAAATAATGCTTTTCACTTCAGCCGCATCAGTCCTAAAGTTTATATTTTCTTTTCATAATTTTGCCTTTGTAATTTCTTCACGATGTTTAAAATGGCTTTAACAATATCTCTGCTCCTTTGGCCATTCTAAAGTAAAGTTTCACAGATCTGTTTTTCTTGCCACTTTCTGTCTAATGACATTTAAATGATGAAGGTTTTATTCTTGTACGTTTTTGCTTTTAAGAATTCAATGTTTTACTTTTGTCACAGTTATTTTTTCTTCTATCTTTTTTATTATGTTTTGATCAATTCATCAAAAGCTTCAAAAATATTTAAAATTTTAAAGAATTCCATTTACCATTTATGTCACGGAAAATATTTTACATTTACTTTGTACCTCAGTTTTATTATAGAGCTGTAATATTAATCATAATTTAAGTGTGAAGGGAATTTGAATGTTCACAAATGCTGCACATTTCAAGGTCTGTAAACAACAAATGATCATTTAATGTTGTATGTTGTGTTTAAATCTCAATGGTTCTGGGTAAATAATGATTAAATAAAAAATAAAATGTATAAAAGCCTTGATAGTGTTTTATTCTGTGTAAAACTGTACACTGTAGGGCACAAACAACATGAGTCCGAGTACTAACCCTTGTGGCACACCATATTTGAAAACTTACGGATTGTTCTACCTCCTGTTGTTTACGTTCAACTGTTGTCAGATAAATGTGATTTTCACCAGAAGAGGGCGCTCCTCTGGGTGTTACTCTGAGACTCGTCGACCGCAACAGGAAAGAAGAGGAAAACGGGAACTTTTTAAGCCCTTTTTTGGAGCAATTATCTATAATAACAATGTAAATGTAGAGTTGTGAGTGTGAGTGGATTGTGTGCTGTGGATGCAGAGGTGAGAGTGAGAGAGAACATTCTATTTCCCTTGAGCCTGTGACTTTACTCCTCCAGAAGGTTACGCACAGGGCTTTTGAGTTTGAATCAAGGAAATAATAATAATAAAAGTAAATATTTCACTTTCGGTTAATCATTTCTTGCTTATGTCAGGATCAGATGTGGTTCAAACGGCTTAAACGGAAATAAAAAATGTTCTTTTCAGTGTTTAGAGAAGCAGTTCCGTTCATCTTTCTTTAAAATAAAAAGTGCAATTGTAAACAAATCATAACAAACAAATATTCATTCACGTTCATATTTAATGGGTTCACTTCAACAGCACACAGTCATCAGGGCGTGGCCAGTTTCACACAAAAACATGGAAATAAAAGTCTCGTTTCACACATTTGACTTTCGTGGGTTTCATCTTCTCGACACAAGAATCAAGTCTAAATTCAGGACATTGTGGAACATTTGACGTCTTCACACGAGGAAAACGACACAAATAACTTACTCTTCACAGAAACATAAATACAACTGTAAACACACCTTTAACTGCACCAATAAATAGCATTTCTCATCGTTCATAAATCGTCTGTCCCTTGTATGTACATTTGATCCCTTTTGTGTAAGAACATAAATATGGAATGTAATGCTAACGCTATGCTAACGGCTAACGTGAAGTTTGGAAAGAGATCGAAGGAAGTTCCTAAATTAGGCTTTAGTGTTTGGAAACTTTTTCAAACGTCATTTTAAGTTATTATTTGTATGGAAAAGACATTTATTTACGTTTTGACCTTTGACCCTTTTGGTATAAACCCTACGCCGTTGAATTGACCTCTCTCTGGACTCTTGTGACGGGGCAGAACCATCTTCCAGCTGCGTCTGAAGCACTTTCACGTTCGTTTGACTGTGGAACTTAAAATGTGTGTTGTGTGTGTTTGTGTGTGTGTTGTGTGTGTGTGTTTGTGCGTTTGTGTTGTGTGTGTGTTTGTGCGTTTGTGTTGTGTGTGTGTTGTGAGCATGGACTGTACTTCTAAGTGGACGTAGCTAAGCCGTTAGCTGCCGCGCTCCAAGTAGCTTTAGCGACAGATTTGATTGACGGTTGGCGCGGCTCGTTGCCACGGGTTTTCAGAGAACAAGCTGGCTCCTGATTGGCTCCGTGGACGCTATGGATCGAACGCACTCGGATTTCCAAATATGGACCTTAAACGCCACATTAGCCGCTAAAACCGCTAAAGCCGCTAGCCGTGAGTGGCTTCAGTCGCTTTGTCCACGTCAATCTACAGTCCATGATCAGGACACACCAGGAGAAAACTTCACTCGGTCAGGGGGACAGAGATGGAGGGTCTTCACTCGGTCAGGGGCACAGAGATGGAGGGTCTTCACTCGGTCTGGGGGACAGAGATGGAGGGTCTTCACTCGGTCTGGGGGACAGAGATGGAGGGTCTTCACTCGGTCAGGGGCACAGAGATGGAGGGTCTTCACTCGGTCAGGGGCACAGAGATGGAGGGTCTTCACTCGGTCAGGGGCACAGAGATGGAGGGTCTTCACTCGGTCAGGGGCACAGAGATGGAGGGTCTTCACTCGGTCAGGGGCACAGAGATGGCCGGGCCTTTGGGGTCGTCGAAGCGGTCCATGGTCCTCAGCTGCAGGATCATGTGCAGGCCGTAGGTCAGCACGAGGACCATGAGGAGGCTGGTCATCAGGCCCATCCAGATCCCGGGAGAGAAGAACCCGGCGCAGTCACTGGCGTAAGAGAACTGCGCCCGTGACACGTTAAAACCCTGGATCTGAGCGAGAGAAGGACAAGAACACCAGCTTATTGGTCCACGCCTCACACCAAACCACACCCACACCCGGGCTTACCTGGAAGTCCTGGAACGAGACCCTCCACTGGTTGGCCGGGTTCTTGGCGGAGTGCGGCACGAGCTGGGGCCAGCGGAAGTTGGTGACCGACTCGCAGCGGTACGAGTACTCGGCCGGAGCGTAGATGCTGCGCGAGCCGTTGAACGTGGCTTTGGTCCCGTCGTACTCCAGCTCCACCGAGTCCAGCGTGAACCAGCGCCGCGCCGAGACCTTGTAGTGACGCTGGCTCATCCCGAAACTGCACAAACACACGGCCGTCTCATCACGCGCTCGCTTCATCACGCGCTCGCTTCATCGCGCGCGCTTCATCGCGCGCGCTTCATCGCGCGCGCTTCATCGCGCGCGCTTCATCGCGCGCTCGTTTCATCGTCGGGGGATTTACTCACGGCGACAGACGCAAGACTTACATTAACTTGAAGCTGCGATGACCCAGGACGTTTTCATAGTTCAGAACCAGCCTGAGAAATACACACAACAAAGAGCTTATTAAGAATGATTCCAGATTATTACCGTATTTTCTGGACTATAAGTTGCACCTTTTTTCATAGTTTTGGCCGACTTATACTCAAGAGCGACTTATATGTGATATTATTCGTTATTTTCACACTGACAACCACAAGAGAGCGCTCTAGGCTCTGAGCGACGCAGAAGAAGAATCTGCACTTCCTCCAGAGTTTGTGGAGTTGTTTAGAAGTGACACAGAGGAAGAAGAATTCAATGGATTTAGTGATTTGGGGTAAAACTGATGCTTTGCTAAACTTGTTAGCATGTTCTTTATGCTATAGTTATCTGAATAACTGTTCATATGTTACGTTAACATACCAGACACTTACCACAGTTCTGTCTGTGCCTCATGTAGCTGAAGGTGTTAGCGTTAGCATACGTTGTGTAGCTGAAGGTGTTAGCGTTAGCATACGTTGTGTAGCTGAAGGTGTTAGCGTTAGCATACGTCGTGTAGCTGAAGGTGTTAGCGTTAGCATACGTCGTGTAGCTGAAGGTGTTAGCATTAGCATACGTCGTGTAGCTGAAGGTGTTAGCGTTAGCATACGTCATGTAGCTGAAGGTGTTAGCGTTAGCATACGTCATGTAGCTGAAGGTGTTGGTGTTAGCATACGTCATGTAGTTGAAAGTGTTAGCGTTAGCATACGTCATGTAGCTGAAGGTGTTAGCGTTAGCATACGTCATGTAGCTGAAGGTGTTAGCGTTAGCATGCGTCATGTAGCTGAAGGTGTTAGCGTTAGCATACGTACACCTGTTCACCATGTTCTCTCATCTGTTATTATTATAAACTGCATTTACAGATGAAATGTCTGTTCTTGGTCTTGGATTTTATTAAATACATTTCCCCAAAAGATGCGACTTATACTCCAGAGCGACTTTTTTTGGTGGTGCGACTTATACTTCAGAAAATACGGTAACTTCTAACTCTGACTGAATTATGTAGCTACAAAACCATCATTCTTCTGAGCTTTATTCCTTTTATTGAGGCTCATTCACGTTAGTGAACCCTCTGAACCTTCTGAACCTTCTGAACCCTCTGAACCCTCTGAACCCTCTGAACCTTCTGAACCTTCTGAACCCTCTGAACCTTCTGAACCTTCTGAACCCTCTGAACCCTCTGAACCCTCTGAACCTTCTGAACCTTCTGAACCCTCTGAACCCTCTGAACCCTCTGAACCCTCTGAACCCTCTGAACCTTCTGAACCCTCTGAACCCTCTGAACCTTCTGAACCTTCTGAACCCTCTGAACCCTCTGAACCCTCTGAACCCTCTGAACCCTCTGAACCCTCTAATCCCTCTGAACCCTCTGAACCCTCTGAACCCTCTGAACCCTCTGAACCTTCTGAACCCTCTGAACCCTCTGAACCCTCTGATCCCTCTGAACCCTCTGAACCCTCTGAACCCTCTGATCCCTCTGATCCCTCTGAACCCTCTGAACCCTCTGAACCCTCTGATCCCTCTGATCCCTCTGAACCCTCTGAACCTTCTGAACCCTCTGATCCCTCTGAGCCCTCTGAACCTTCTGAGCCCTCTGAGCCCTCTGAACCCTCTGAACCCTCTGAACCCTCTGAACCCTCTGAACCCTCTGAACCTTCTGAACCCTCTGAGCCCTCTGAACCTTCTGAACCCTCTGAACCTTCTGAGCCCTCTGAACCTTCTGAACCCTCTGAACCCTCTGAACCTTCTGAACCCTCTGAACCTTCTGAGCCCTCTGAACCCTCTGAGCCCTCTGAGCCCTCTGAACCTTCTGAGCCCTCTGAACCCTCTGAACCCTCTGAACCCTCTGAACCTTCTGAGCCCTCTGAACCTTCTGAACCCTCTGAACCTTCTGAGCCCTCTGAACCTTCTGAGCCCTCTGAACCCTCTGATCCCTCTGAACCTTCTGAACCCTCTGAGCCCTCTGAGCCCTCTGAGCCCTCTGAGCCCTCTGATCCCTCTGAACCCTCTGATCCCTCTGATCCCTCTGATCCCTCTGATCCCTCTGATCCCTCCGATCCCTCTGATCCCTCCGATCCCTCCGATCCCTCCGAACCCTCCGAACCCTCCGAACCCTCTGAACCCTCTGAACCCTCTGAACCCTCTGAACCCTCTGAACCCTCTGAACCCTCAGAACCCTCTGAACCCTCTGAACCCTCTGAACCCTCAGAACCCTCAAGGCTCCTCGTGGCCCCTCGCGCTAACCACTCTGCTACTGCGGCGAGTACCTGGCCCGGGTGCGGTCGCAGCTGGAGCCGTGCACTCGGGGACTCACTCCCTCTCCGAACGTGGACGGAGTCAGGTCGTGGTCCTCCCAGCGCCCGCCGCGCAGGATACTGACCGACAGGGACCTCGCCCAGAGCAGGATGCACGTGTCCTCGCCCTCCTGGAGGCGAGGAGGAACATGGGTTAGAAGAAGGCGAAGGAGGTCATGAAGGAGATGAAGGAGAAGGGTTAGAAGGAGAAGGAGGTCATGAAGGAGAAGGGTTAGAAGAAGGAGAAGATGAAGGAGAAGGGTTAGAAGAAGGAGAAGGAGGTCATGAAGGAGATGAAGGAGAAGGGTTAGAAGGAGAAGGAGGTCATGAAGGAGAAGGGTTAGAAGAAGGAGGTCATGAAGGAGAAGGGTTAGAAGAAGGGGAGAAGATGAAGGAGAAGGGTTAGAAGAAGGAGAAGGAGGTCATGAAGGAGATGAAGGAGAAGGGTTAGAAGAAGGAGGTCATGAAGGAGATGAAGGAGAAGGGTTAGAAGAAGGAGGTCATGAAGGAGATGAAGGAGAAGGGTTAGAAGAAGGAGGTCATGAAGGAGATGAAGGAGAAGGGTTAGAAGAAGGAGGTCATGAAGGAGAAGGGTTAGAAGAAGGGGAGAAGATGAAGGAGAAGGGTTAGAAGAAGGAGAAGGAGGTCATGAAGGAGATGAAGGAGAAGGGTTAGAAGAAGGAGATGAAGGAGAAGGAGATGAAGAAGGACTTAGACCCTAAAACTGTCCAATGACCAACACGTTCCTCCTGATGTGGGGAACTTTCAAACCAAAGAACCAGGAACTTAACCAGGACTCACATCAGTGCAAGAAGGAACTAAAGCAGGTCTAAAGCAGGTCTAATCTAGGACTAAACTAGGTCTAATCTAGGACTAAACTAGGTCTAATCCAGGACTAAACTAGGGCTTAACTAGGGCTAAACAAGGACATAAACTAGGACTAAACTATGTCTAAACCAGGTCCAGGATCAGCTCTTCCCACAGACGCACCTTGACCTCGACGGGAGCGTAGACTCCTGGTCGCTCCTTCACTTTGCGCTGCCTCTCTCGGTCTCTCTCTCTGTATTTGTCTCTGGCCTGAAGCAGAGAGCGAGCTCCGCCCACTCCGGCCTCCCAGGACGCGGCCGACGCCCCCTGCAGGACAACACAACAACACACGTTAAAAAACATCACAAATGTAGGGATGAGAAACACAACTTTGTCGCTCTTTTGACACGTTTCCTGGCGGATTATGTTCATTTCGCGCACAAGTCGAGTCAAAATCGGTGTTGCCGACAGGGGGCGCTAGCATCAAGGTAGCATTAGTTAAGAGTTCAAATGCATCTTTTGGTTTGGACGTTTGTTTAATTTGCAGAGTAAAAGCCTCAGTGGCCTTTGGATTTGTTTAAAGGACAAATATTTCGCATTATTTGTTTGTTATTGGCTTTAAACATGGATTTACTTTGGCAGCTCATGTCACTTTACCCACATCCATCTACTGGCTGCAGAGGGAATTACACACAGTTGAATATAAGCTGCTTCTCACGTCCTGGTCTCAGCTCACAGTTGTCCTGATGGTGATGAGACAGAACGAGTCTGGAGATGATTTATGGAGTTAAAAACAGAAGAAGATTCAGAACGGAGTGTTTCTGAGGCTCGGAGGGGAGAGGACTTTAGTGAGAGTGAAGCTAAACGTGCTGCAGCCGAGTTTGTGACGAGGAACAGAGCGAGAGCAGAGAACAGAGCGAGAACAGAGAACAGAGAGAGAACAGAGCGAGAACAGAGCGAGGACAGAGCGAGAGCAGAGCGAGAGCAGAGCGAGAGCAGAGCGAGAACAGAGAGAGAACAGAGCGAGGACAGAGCGAGAACAGAGAGAGAACAGAGCGAGGACAGAGCGAGAACAGAGCGAGGACAGAGAGAGAACAGAGCGAGAACAGAGCGAGGACAGAGCGAGAACAGAGCGAGGACAGAGCGAGAGCAGAGCGAGAACAGAGCGAGGACAGAGCGAGGACAGAGCGAGGACAGAGCGAGAACAGAGAGAGAACAGAGCGAGAACAGAGCGAGGACAGAGCGAGAACAGAGCGAGGACAGAGCGAGAGCAGAGCGAGAACAGAGCGAGGACAGAGCGAGAGCAGAGAACAGAGCGAGAACAGAGAACAGAGCGAGAACAGAGCGAGAACAGAGCGAGGACAGAGCGAGGACAGAGCGAGAACAGAGCGAGGACAGAGCGAGGACAGAGCGAGGACAGAGCGAGAGCAGAGAACAGAGCGAGAACAGAGAACAGAGCGAGAACAGAGAACAGAGCGAGGACAGAGCGAGAACAGAGCGAGGACAGAGCGAGGACAGAGCGAGGACAGAGCGAGAGCAGAGAACAGAGAGAGAACAGAGCGAGAACAGAGCGAGGACAGAGCGAGGACAGAGCGAGGACAGAGAGAGGACAGAGCGAGGACAGAGCGAGGACAGAGAGAGGACAGAGAGAGGACAGAGAGAGGACAGAGCGAGGACAGAGCGAGGACAGAGCGAGAACAGAGCGAGGACAGAGCGAGAACAGAGCGAGGACAGAGCGAGGACAGAGCGAGAACAGAGCGAGGACAGAGCGAGAACAGAGCGAGGACAGAGCGAGAACAGAGCGAGGACAGAACGAGGACAGAGCGAGAACAGAGCGAGGACAGAGCGAGGACAGAGCGAGGACAGAGCGAGGACAGAGCGAGAACAGAGCGAGGACAGAGCGAGAACAGAGCGAGGACAGAGCGAGAACAGAGCGAGGACAGAGCGAGGACAGAGCGAGAACAGAGCGAGGACAGAGCGAGGACAGAGCGAGGACAGAGCGAGAACAGAGCGAGAACAGAGCGAGGACAGAGCGAGAACAGAGCGAGGACAGAACGAGGACAGAGCGAGAACAGAGCGAGGACAGAGCGAGAACAGAGCGAGGACAGAGCGAGAACAGAGCGAGGACAGAACGAGGACAGAGGAGGACAGAGCGAGAACAGAGCGAGGACAGAGAACAGAGCGAGAACAGAGAACAGAGCGAGGACAGAGCGAGAACAGAGCGAGGACAGAGCGAGGACAGAGCGAGGACAGAGCGAGAGCAGAGAACAGAGAGAGAACAGAGCGAGGACAGAGCGAGAACAGAGCGAGGACAGAGCGAGGACAGAGCGAGGACAGAGCGAGGACAGAGCGAGAACAGAGAGAGGACAGAGAGAGGACAGAGAGAGAACAGAGCGAGGACAGAGCGAGGACAGAGAGAGAACAGAGCGAGGACAGAGCGAGGACAGAGCGAGAACAGAGCGAGGACAGAGCGAGGACAGAGCGAGGACAGAGAGAGGACAGAGAGAGAACAGAGAGAGAACAGAGAGAGGACAGAGCGAGGACAGAGCGAGGACAGAGCGAGGACAAGGTCAGAAGCTTTCAGGTGGTCTTGTCTGGACACGAGGCTGAAGAACAGGTCCGGGGGCTCTTTATGGCAGGAGCTGGTACCTTTGATGGCCTCAGGGCTGTGTAGATGGCCGTGTATGGAACAGCCTGGGTCTTCATGATGCCCATCACCTGACCCATCACTTCATCTGAAAAACACGAGGTCATCATCTTCTGCGGCCGACACAGAGCGACAGAAAAGAACAGCATTCTGAGGACTTCTACTGACCGTTTTCACTGAGAATCTCTTTAGCAGACATCAGGTCAGCCCTGAGAAGGAAAACACAGAGGAGCAGGTCAGAAGAACAGAGGAGCAGGTCAGAAGAACAGAGGAGCAGGTCAGAAGAACAGAGGAGCAGGTCAGAAGAACAGAGGAGAAGATCAGAGCAGCAGAGAAGGTCAGAGGAGCAGAGGAGGTCAGAGGAGGTCAGAAGGTCAGAGGAGAAGGTCAGAGGAGCAGAGGGTCAGAAGATGATCTTATGTAATGAAAAACCCAAATTATAATACGACCATTGTGTAATAATCCAGTATTTACAAAATTAGTGTTCCCCCATGTATATCTAGTAATCTATAATATGCTATTACCACCCTATTATCATGCTATTACCACCCTATAATTACCCTATTATCATGCTATTACTGTGCTGTAATATAAGTTTTTACATCTTAATTGTAATCAGTCTCAAACCGAATGAGACCATGTGACCAGAGTCAGGATGTGGGCGTCGGCACAAACCCGTTTCCATAGGGAAGTCTGAAGACGAGCAGCGCCGCAGACGAGGAGTTCAGTCTGAGCTGGTTCAGAGTCTCTGGATCCAAGTAAAGAGGAGCCGTCTCCAGATGATCCTGAATCTGAGCCATGACGGCGTTAGAGGACGACCACGAGACGGCCGGAAGAACCAGAGAAGAAGAAGAAGAGCGGAGGGCATTCTGCAACGCACCAGAGAACAAGAGCGGAACATCAGGTGACATCAGGGAACGCCCTCCCGCAGGAGGAAACGCCCCGCCCTCCCGCAGGAGGAAACGCGCAGGAGGAAACGCCCCACCCTCCCGCAGGAGGAAACGCCCTCCTGCAGGAGGAAACGCCCTCTTCCAGAAGGAAACGCCCTCTTCCAGAAGGAAACGCCCTCTTCCAGAAGGAAACGCCCTCTTCCAGAAGGAAACGCCCTCTTCCAGAAGGAAACGCCCTCTTCCAGAAGGAAACGCCCTCTTCCAGAAGGAAACGCCCTCTTCCAGAAGGAAACGCCTACCTCTAGGTTTGGAAAAACACTGTCCTGCTTGTTGCCAAAGGCGCCGCCGTACACGGTGAAGTCTTCAATGCTCATCTGAAGGAGCGATACACAGTTCATAAGTACAAATAGGACATAAGTACAAATAATAATAATAATAATAAATACTGTTGTGGAGAGGTTTTAGTACCTTGTCCTGCAGGAAGAGCACCACATTTTTGGGCCCCAGGTTCAGGGCCTTTTCCAGGATCGACGACAACTGCTGCTGTTCCACGATGTGTCCAGCAGGAGGAGCCGACTGACCGGGCGCGGAAGTCCTGTTCACGCAAGAAAAACAGAGTAAGTCTGAGAAGAGCCGCATTGTATCTGCAAGAGAACAACGACACAGAGCAAGGGTTAGGGTTAACCCCCCCTAACCCTGTTCACTCACTGTAAAGAGTTTCATTAAACAGATTCAGATTGAGAACTACAGAAGTAAAAATAACTGGGGAAATAAAGAGTAGTAGTTTTAGTTAGGTTTTCTGAGGTAAAAAAGGCACAAAATAAAAGACATAAACAAAGAAATAAGAGATATTTCCACGTTAATGCCATATTATATAGTATATATATTACAGGTACAAGTCAGGTTTGTGTAGAGGCAAGCCCATTCGCTGTAAGGTGTTTCAGTGCGACAGAAACACCTTCTATTTGAGTCGATTTTGGGGCTAAAAAGTGACACACTGAAGCTTTATTGGCTCTTTTAGACACTTAAGTCTTTGTCGTGGGCCGGGATCTTCAGAACAGATCATCACCAGATTTAGCTCCTGTACTTTCAATCTACAGTCCCTGGAGACAATAAACTTCACATTCAGTCTTGTTTTAAGCCTGACATGTAATAACACAGTAATAAAACTGTAATAACACTAACAACATTTATAGCGTTGCAGCAGAAATAAATTAAATTGAATAAAAAGAAACACAACACGATACAAAACACACTCGACACATCAGAAACGACACACCTCCTGGATTATTGGCCTTTTGTATGAATAAATAACATTAAAATGGGAGGGCATCTGACACACGACACCCTGCAGCGCGCGCCCCCTCGCGGCCAGCGGCTGTACTTCACGCTGCACCTGTCATTTGACGCTCACGCATTTCAGAAAACGGGAAATACGCGTTGTAAATATCTTTATAGCGCGTGAACAATGTCAATAAATGTGAGAGAATTTGTGCAGAACGTGTTGTTGTTCTTTCTGCGTGAAGATGGAAGATGGAGAAGCGATTATTCCCGTTATGATCCCAGCGCGACACCGTTTTCCCGCACGTTTACGGTGACGTCGGCGACACTAACGGGAGTAAAAGCACTGTACGCACCCTCCGCTGGTCCACAGCACGAGCGGCACCTGGTCATCGCCGTTAACCGGAGGAAAAACGTGAAATAAAGCGAGGGACAAGGCGAGAGCTCGAGAGAACCGAGCGACCGCCATCTTTGAGTCAAGGATGAAGGAGGCGTGCGTCAGGCGTGCGTCATTACGTCACGAGACCGCATCAAAGACAGGCGGAAAGGATGCAGGGACCAGGAACAGGTTTAGACCTGGTTTAGTCCTGGTTTAGACCTGGTTTAGTCCTGGTTTAGACCTGGTTTAGTCCTGGTTTAGACCTGGTTTAGACCTGGTTTAGACCTGGTTTAGACCTGGTTTAGACCTGGTTTAGTCCTGGTTTAGACCTGGTTTAGTCCTGGTTTAGACCTGGTTTAGACCTGGTTTAGACCTGGTTTAGTCCTGGTTTAGACCTGGTTTAGTCCTGGTTTAGTCCTTGTTTAGTCCTGGTTTAGTCCTGGTTTAGACCTGGTTTAGTCCTGGTTTAGTCTTGGTTTAGTCCTGGTTTAGACCTGGTTTAGACCTGGTTTAGACCTGGTTTAGTCCTGGTTTAGTCTTGGTTTAGTCCTGGTTTAGTCCTGGTTTAGACCTGGTTTAGACCTGGTTTAGACCTGGTTTAGACCTGGTTTAGACCTGGTTTAGTCCTGGTTTAGTCCTGGTTTAGTCCTGCTTTAGACCTGGTTTAGTCCTGGTTTAGTCTTGGTTTAGTCCTGGTTTAGACCTGATTTAGACCTGGTTTAGACCTGGTTTAGTCCTGGTTTAGTCCTGGTTTAGTCCTTGTTTAGTCCTGGTTTAGTCCTGGTTTAGACCTGGTTTAGTCCTGGTTTAGTCTTGGTTTAGTCCTGGTTTAGACCTGGTTTAGACCTGGTTTAGTCCTGGTTTAGTCTTGGTTTAGTCCTGGTTTAGTCCTGGTTTAGTCCTGCTTTAGACCTGCTTTAGACCTGGTTTAGTCCTGGTTTAGTCTTGGTTTAGTCCTGGTTTAGACCTGATTTAGACCTGGTTTAGTCTTGGTTTAGTCCTGGTTTAGTCCTGGTTTAGTCCTGGTTTAGTCCTGGTTTAGTCCTGCTTTAGACCTGGTTTAGTCCTGGTTTAGTCTTGGTTTAGTCCTGGTTTAGACCTGATTTAGACCTGGTTTAGACCTGGTTTAGTCCTGGTTTAGACCTGGTTTAGTCCTGGTTTAGTCCTTGTTTAGTCCTGGTTTAGTCCTGGTTTAGACCTGGTTTAGTCCTGGTTTAGTCTTGGTTTAGTCCTGGTTTAGACCTGGTTTAGACCTGGTTTAGTCCTGGTTTAGTCTTGGTTTAGTCCTGGTTTAGTCCTGGTTTAGTCCTGGTTTAGTCCTGGTTTAGTCCTGCTTTAGACCTGGTTTAGTCCTGGTTTAGTCTTGGTTTAGTCCTGGTTTAGACCTGATTTAGACCTGGTTTAGACCTGGTTTAGTCCTGGTTTAGACCTGGTTTAGTCCTGGTTTAGTCCTTGTTTAGTCCTGGTTTAGTCCTGGTTTAGACCTGGTTTAGTCCTGGTTTAGTCTTGGTTTAGTCCTGGTTTAGACCTGGTTTAGACCTGGTTTAGTCCTGGTTTAGTCTTGGTTTAGTCCTGGTTTAGTCCTGGTTTAGTCCTGGTTTAGTCCTGGTTTAGTCCTGCTTTAGACCTGGTTTAGTCCTGGTTTAGTCTTGGTTTAGTCCTGGTTTAGACCTGATTTAGACCTGGTTTAGACCTGGTTTAGTCCTGGTTTAGACCTGGTTTAGTCTTGGTTTAGACCTGGTTTAGTCCTGGTTTAGACCTGGTTTAGTCTTGGTTTAGACCTGGTTTAGTCCTGGTTTAGTCCTGCTTTAGACCTGGTTTAGTCCTGGTTTAGTCTTGGTTTAGTCCTGGTTTAGACCTGATTTAGACCTGGTTTAGACCTGGTTTAGTCCTGGTTTAGACCTGGTTTAGTCTTGGTTTAGACCTGGTTTAGTCCTGGTTTAGACCTGGTTTAGACCTGGTTTAGTCCTGGTTTAGTCCTTGTTTAGTCCTTCAAATGAAACAACAAACATCTAATGACTGATGTTTATTGACCTGAATCATTTTCATAAAATTATCAGTTTTCAGAGAAGCACAAACACGATCCGACTCAAAACCAAAATCAATCACTAAAATATTTTAATAAATTAAATTCAAAGTGAATTATGGCCCAAAATCAGAAATGGTCTGTTCCTTTTCTAAATGTTTGGTTTAATAATGTCTTCGTTATAAAGTGTGTGTTCTAGAGCGATGCAGAGTAATACTACAACAATACCGATACCGATATCAGTGCCAATAAACACCACCGATACCAGGACTGGTGCCAACACGGCCTCCATTATGTTCTTTCACCTCAAATACAAACAGAATTTATTGAGACATTTTAAGGATCGATATTGTTTAATCGTCGACTTGGATCTGATCAAACGCTGCAGCAACATTTCCACTCATTCATTTCTGTACTTTTATTTACATTTCACTTCTTCTTCTACGTTTAGAGACTCCACAGCCACTCGTCCGTCGTCTTTTCTGTTTAGCACGGATGCCCTTCCCAGTGTGTCCGGCCCGGCGGCGCCATGGGATTAGGTCTGAACCGGCGAGCGTCCGGTGAGGGGGCGGAACGGTCCAGCTCGGCCCGTCGCGTCCCGTAAAAGTCACGTTTGTCGGTGAAGAGCTTCAGCCTGAGGTTTCAGACTCCAAAACTTGGCCTGAATAAAGTCGGTCAAGGTCTTCCTCATCTCCAGCTGCGAAGAAATCAAAAAAGCAAAACATTACACGCAATATTTCAAGAGGGTTTGATCCGGAAACTAAAGCGCAGCAAAATGACACCAGATAACACGAAAAATGCACCTGATTTAGGCAAAAATGTCCATGAATTAAGTGAAATGATCTGCCAGGGCTCAATAATCTCACTTATTTTGCGTTTATTTACCGTATTTTCCGGATTATAAATTGCACCTTTTTTCATAGTTTTGGCCAGAGTGTGACTTATACTTATATCTGTATTTATACTTACATACTTATACTCCGGAGCAACTTATGTGTGATATTATTTGTTATTCTCACACTTAATGTTTATATATGTTTTTCCCCCTTCTTTTTTATGCATTTTTTGGCTGGTACGACTTATACTTTGGTGCGACTTATACTCCAGAAACTACGGTAGGGCAAATGTCTTATTATTATGATGAAAATCTCGTCTAACACATGATTATTTCTCCAGCTTTATGAAACTGAACCGTCTGAATGACAAAATAAAGTAAAACGGTGACAAAAAACAGCCAAATTAAAACGTAATTTATATTTAGATGTATTTTTATTACTACAGATCAACTTAAAACCACTTCTAAAATATCTAAATACACAGTTTATTATATTTCAGTTCTTAACGTGTTATTGTGACCTAAATAATCACACATTTACGAGGTTTAATTATAAGACAAACGTGAAACTCGTCACAAAAGCACCTTATTACTTCATTTGAAGGTAAAAACATAACTTTTTATCAAATACTTTTGCTTCATTCACGATAAGATCTAAATTTCAATATATCGCAAACTATTGCCTTTAATTTATTCATGTTTAGTTTTTATTACTGACAAAAGATTAGTAAAAAGATCTACTTTTGTCATAACTTTAGTTTTTATGATTACTTTTTATTTTGTTTACAGCTAAAGAAAAATATGACATCGAAATCAAAGAAATTAACACTGATTTATATCCAATTATTATTATTACTCATTTATTTTTTAAAGGAAAAACAAATCCACCTTGTTCTGCCTCTGACCCTGCAGCACAGCCCTCAGGTCAGCACAGCCCTCAGGTCAGCACAGCCCTCAGGTCAGCTCAGCCCTCAGGTCAGCACAGCCCTCAGGTCAGCACAGCCCTCAGGTCAGCTCAGCCCTCAGGTCAGCTCAGCCCTCAGGTCAGCTCAGCCCTCAGGTCAGCACAGCCCTCAGGTCAGCTCAGCCCTCAGGTCAGCACAGCCCTCAGGTCAGCACAGCCCTCAGGTCAGCTCAGCCCTCAGGTCAGCACAGCCCTCAGGTCAGCACAGCCCTCAGGTCAGCTCAGCCCTCAGGTCAGCTCAGCCCTCAGGTCAGCTCAGCCCTCAGGTCAGCACAGCCCTCAGGTCAGCACAGCCCTCAGGTCAGCTCAGCCCTCAGGTCAGCTCAGCCCTCAGGTCAGCTCAGCCCTCAGGTCAGCTCAGCCCTCAGGTCAGCACAGCCCTCAGGTCAGCTCAGCCCTCAGGTCAGCACAGCCCTCAGGTCAGCACAGCCCTCAGGTCAGCTTAGCACTGCCTCTACAGGAGACGCTCCGACATGACGTGATTCAAACAAACCTGGGACTTGTTCTCAGCTCGGAGCGATTCCACCAGGTCTTTAACGCTGAACGGGTTTCCCACCAGAACCGTGATCCTCTGAAGCACAAGAAAAGAGAGACAACCAGTGTGACACCGTGTTCCACCGTGTTCCGTTACCATAGCAACCAGACTGTAAACAAGAGCCAAACTCCACATAAATGACACAACAGTTCTGATCTGACACACAATAAGACCATAAAACACCTTTATTTAGTCCAACCATGGTTCAAACTGTGTCGCACACTGATGACATCACAGAAGGACTCAGCTCCACTTCCTGTCATTTTAAACTATTTTCTTCACAAACTGCGACTTAACTTAAAGTAAAACTGTGATAAATATTTACCTCCTGCAAAGTATTTCCTGTTAAAGCCTCTGACAGTTCGGACTCACTGAACTAAAACGCTGTTAAGTTTTAAATGTTGCGGATCATTTTACATAAAAACATAATGAAAAAATCCTTAAAAATTCACAAAATTGCAAATTTTTTAGGTTTATAATTTTACTTCCCGTTTGTAATTGATGACATCACAGTAGGACATTACCCAGCAACCACTGGGCCAAAACTTAAAAAAATAGTTTATTTTGTGTCCCTGCTGTGATGTCACTTCCTGTCATTTTCTACAGATTTTTCCACTTTTCTCCACAAACAGCAAAAAACGGTAAAAATGCACCAAATAAAGTCAAAACTATGAAGTCATTAAATGTTTTTTCTTGCCTTTCCGGCCCGAGGAATGTACGGCGTCTCGTTGGGCAAAACGTCGTTCAAACCTAAAACAAACAACAACAAGAACAACAATAGTAGAAAAAGCTTCAGTTGTTTCATCTGGACTCAGTTTGAAAAAATAGACGTTTCGACTCTCATCCAAGAGTCATTGTCAATAAAAGAATTTAGATCGAGAACTCCGATATTAATACTGTTCTGTGGTAAGACCCGCCCATTGGGAGGAGCCTTCCTGAAGTAGAAAGAGTTGTTTGTTTCAACAGAAACTCCCCCCTTGTATCTACCGAGCCTATTCAGAATCTTAATGGGATGTTAGAATCCTCTTTGTCTTTGTGAGACCCTGGCTCAACCACCCTGAGTACCTGATTAGCATCTAAATGTCCTGGTCCTGGTCCTCTACCTTTCCAGGGGTTCAGTATACCATTATAAATAACAGGAAGATTAAATCTTAACCCTCCATTTCTGTTTAAAGAAGGTCTTTCTTTTTTAACAAAAATAGCTTCCTTGACTCCTCTTTCAAACCATCTTTTCTCCTGCTTAAAACCTTCACCTCACCGTCTTCAAACGAGTGATTAGAGGCTTCAAGATGGAGATGCACGGCGCTCTGAGGTCCTGAACTAGTATTTCTTCTGTGCTGATAGAGCCTCTTGTGTAGAGGCTGTTTAGTCTCACCTATGTACCGTTCTTTACAGCTTTCTTCACTGCATTGGATCGAATAAACTACATTGCTCTGTTCTTGAGTCGGCAATTTGTCCTTTGGGTGAACCAGTTTTTGTCTTAAAGTGTTTCCTGGTTTAAAATAAACAGGGACTTCGTGTTGTCTAAAAATTCTCTGCAGTTTTTCCGACAGGCCAGACACATAAGGGATAGAAACACCCTTCCTTCTCTGTTCAGTTTCCCTTTTGTCCTGCTTCTTGGTTCTCTTCACTCTGTTGAGAGCCCAAGCGGGGTAACCACAGGCTGAGAGGGCATTTCGGACATGTTTTTCCTCTTTCTTCTTGCCCTCTGAGCTGGTGAGAACACCTTGAGCTCTGTGTTGTAAGGTTCTGATCACACCCAGCTTGTGCTGTAGTGGGTGGTTGGAGCCAAAGAGCAGATACTGGTCCGTGTGTGTAGGTTTCCTATATACTTCTATTTGGAGTTTCCCGTCCTCTCCTCTGATCGTGGAACAATCAAGAAAGGCCAAGCGATTCTCCTTAGCGTCTTCTCTTGTAAACCTGATATGTGGGTCCACCGCATTGATGTGATCAGAGAAGGTTTCCAGCTCTTGTTTCTTAATTGTTACAAAAGTATCATCGACATAGCGGAGCCACAGTTTTGGGGCGGAGCCTGAGAATGAGGACAGTGCCTTCTTCTCAAAGTGCTCCATGTACAGGTTGGCCACTATGGGAGAGACGGGCGAGCCCATGGCACAGCCATGAATCTGTCTGTAAAATTGTCCCCGGAATTGAAAGTAAGTGGTGTTCAGACAGATGTCCAACAGTTTACATATGTGTTCAGGTGTCAGTTTGGTCCTTTCCTGTAGGGTGGTGTCTTCCTGCAGTCTGATCCTCACTGCTGCTACTGCATCAGAGGTCGGGATGCAGGTGAACAGGGACACAACATCATATGAAACCATGAGGTCATCTGGCTCCAGTTGGAGATGTTTCACTTTATCCACAAAGTTGTGCGTGTTTTCCACATGATGTACCAAATTCCCCCATACATCATGTGGAAAACACGCACAACTTTGTGGATAAAGTGAAACATCTCCAACTGGACCCAGAGCACTTTGAGAAGAAGGCACTGGCCTCATTCTCAGGCATAGCCCCAAAACTGTGGCTCCGCTATGTCGATGATACTTTTGTAACAATCAAGAATGGAACA
Organism: Eucyclogobius newberryi; assembly: GCF_026437365.1. Taxonomy (NCBI): domain Eukaryota; kingdom Metazoa; phylum Chordata; class Actinopteri; order Gobiiformes; family Gobiidae; genus Eucyclogobius; species Eucyclogobius newberryi. The sequence continues at coordinate 34,960,436 of NW_027315801.1, read as the reverse complement.
CGCCTGGACGAATGAGGGATTACAAGAACAACAATGAGAATATGTTTGTTCGTTTGTCAGTTTCATCGCTCCATCGTGGAACCCGGAGTGAGTCCACGGCATTTTCAAAGTCCTCGCTTTCAGCTCGTTACAAACCGCGTTCTTTTTCGGCTTTTTGCCGTTTCTACGACAACTACGGCCCCGAGGGACATTTGTGGATATTTTGTCCAAGTTTAAAGACGTGGATCCTCTTCGTTCGCGCTCGTCCCTTTAAATCCCAGAATTTGTAAGTGGGCGAACCCGTTGTGTTCACGACGAACCCGCGGCACCATTAGCCGAACAGTCACGTTACCAAAAGGCTTCACTGTATTTATGTTATGATTAGTGACAGCAGGGGGCGCTCACGTGTCTAAATCCCTCATCGGAAACAACAGTGACGTAAGTGTAGATATTATTCAAAAATGTTATTTCTCTCGCGCATGAAGACTTTTAAATACATTTTTAACCAAATAAAGTGCGTAACGCTGTTTACCGTATTTTCTGGACTATAAGTGGCACATTTTTTCATAGTTTTGGCCGGGGTGCGACTTATACTTATATTTATACTTATATACTTATACTCCGGAGCGACTTATGTGATATTATTTGTTATTTTCACACATTTCAACCACATTTCATCCTCCAGTGCGAATTATATGTTTTTTTCTTCTCTATTATGCATTTTTTGGCTGGTGCGACTTATACTCAGGAAAATACGGTACATTTTGAACCAAATAAAGACTGAAATATGGTGCGTGACGGCCTTTATATTTATGAATAAAGAGAAAATCGAGGCAAATGTTGATTACTTTTTGACATTGCGATTGAAAAACGCCGCCGTCTTTCTCTGCGTTTCAGAGCCCGTTAAGTCCAGATAATGACCAGGATGATCAAAACACGACTACGATTACGTTTTACGGTCGATTCGTCGTCAGAACTCGGTTAAAAAACTCGAAAATCTCAACTCACCGACGTGCCACAGCGGTAAAATGACGGGATCCAGAGCGCATTCCGCCGCCAGCCGACCCACGCCTGAAACACAAACACAACATGACGACCGCGCACTTGGGGTCTTCGCGGCGGCGCCACGGAAGAAGACTCACCCCATTTCAATCGCATGTGTTCTTCGGTCATGTTCACTTTCCCTGGAAACGGAGCGGAAAAAGACGTCCAAATAAAGCGGCGTTTGAACGTGGGGGGAAAAAGGAAAGAGCGGGTTCTGATGTTCAAATACCTTCGGGAAAGATGTGCACCCACTCGCCCTCGTTCAGTCGCCCCAGCACAAAGTCCATGCCTTTTTGGTAAACGCCGTCGCCTGAAGAAGAAAAGCAAACTGTGACGAAGTGACGCAGAAAATGATGTGATGCAGAAAACCATCAAGGATCAATTAGGGCGGGGTTCACAATCTGCAAACACTTCCGCCCCTTTTGAATTTGCACCAACATCTGAGCGATTTGATTCATATTCCCTGTGAAAAGATTAAAAATAACTCCCCCTAGTGCTATTTCTGTAGTCACATCACACAGATGGGAAAACAAAATGCGAGTCAAGCTGCCCGATCTGAGAAATGTGATTCATATTCCCTGTGAGAAGATAAAGCCCAGTCTCACTGAAACTAGTCTGAAACTTGCTGTGCTAAATGTCAGATCCTTATGTAACAAATCTCTCTTAATTAATAATTTTATTTCTTCTTATAATCTTGATTTTATGTTTTTAACTGAAACATGGCTCGACAAAAACACAGGAAATGTAGTTCTGATAGAATCTGCTCCACCCAACTTTAAGTTTGAATCTGAAACACGAGAAAACAAAAAGGGGGTGGAGTCTGTGCTGTCTTTAGAGATGAAATAATGACCCGCAGGTTGTCTTTTGGGGTGTTTTCATCATGTGAGTTTGTCTCCTTTAAAATGGAGCTAAAACGGTCTCATTCTCTTCATTGTTTTACACAAGCTTCTCCAGCACTGACAACGTTTGACTGATGATTTTACTGAGACGTTTCAGTCGCACAGACTTTGATGGTTTGGTCATTACAGGTGATTTCAATGTTCATGTGGATCATATTTGTGACAGAAACGCTTCAGAGCGTGATGCTGTCCTTGAAACATGTTCACTCGTTCTCCCGGCGACTGCTGAGGCTGAGATTTGTGAACAGGAAGTTAATGCAGTTATTCTTGAGAAAATTGACTTTACCGCCGGTTTGAGGGAGTTATGTCGTATGAGGATATGTCACACTTTAAACATTCAGATACAGGAGTGAGGTCACTGGTAATCGCCCTGGATTTGGGGGAGTTTTGTTGAAACGATTTAAAAGATCTACGTTTTGGCTGAAATTGAGTCAATGAATACCGTATTTTCCGGATCATTAGTCGCACCTTTTTTCACAGTTGTGGCCTGGGTACGACTTATACTTATATTTATACTTATACACTGGAGTGACTTATATGTGATATTGTTTGCTACTTTCACACGTGCAACTGGATTTCATGCTCCAGTGCGACTTGGATATGTTTTTTTTCTTCTCTATTATGCATTTTTTGGCTGGTGCGACTTATAGTCCGGAAAATACGGTACTAACTTAAAGAATATCCAAAGATTTCAGATCAGAAAAGAGCTTTATGGAGGAACTATTTAAGGACATATTACATCATATGCATTTTCTAATAGTTTTCCATGTTTCCCAGGAGCAGCAGAAGAACAGAACTGACCTCTGACGACGGGAACACATTTGCCTCGACTGAAGAACTTGGAGTACAGCTCTTTAGTGAAGCAGATGTCGGACGCAGTCGGAGTCCTGAGAACAAGAGCAGTTCACTTCATTTGTACTCGAGTAAAAGTACAGCTACACGACTAAAGAGCGGGACTTATGTGGAGCCACTTTCTACCAGTCTGAAAACTAATTTAAAAGAGTTTCTGACAAAGGTTCCCCGCTCTGAACGGGAACTAAAGGGAAACCGACAAAAGGTTCTCTCTCTGAACTGGAACTAAAGGGAAACCGACAAAAGGTTCTCTCTCTGAACTGGAACTAAAGGGAAACTGACAAAAGGTTCTCTCTCTGAACTGGAACTAAAGGGAAACCGACAAAAGGTTCTCTCCCTGAACTGGAACTAAAGGGAAACTGACAAAAGGTTCTCTCTCTGAACTGGAACTAAAGGGAAACCGACAAAAGGTTCTCTCCCTGAACTGGAACTAAAGGGAAACTGACAAAAGGTTCTCTCTCTGAACTGGAACTAAAGGGAAACCGACAAAAGGTTCTCTCCCTGAACTGGAACTAAAGGGAAACTGACAAAAGGTTCCCTCTCTGAACTGGAACTAAAGGGAAAAGGTTCCCGCTCTGAACTGGAACTAAAGGGAAACCGACAAAAGGTTCTCTCTCTGAACTGGAACCAAAGGGAAACCGACAAAAGGTTCCTGCGGCTCCTTTACCCGTTCTTACACTTTGTTTTTTTTGTAATATTTAGCGCAGTAACTCTCGATTAATCGGTTGGTGGTGGTTCAGTTCTTTTCTTCAGAATAAAAGCGTTTTGCTGGTTCTGTTCAAGTTCTAAGACGTTTAGCAGAAGCGTTTGGAGACAATCTCGGGTTAAATCTCGGTGTAAATAGTGTTTTTGGTGCGGTTTACTCACCAGCGCATCTTTCTGTAGCGCCACAAGTGTCTGAACGTGAGGACGCCTGTGGAGAGGGTCAAAGGTCACACACAAAACATGTGATGATAGAACTGCAGGGACGACGATGTCTGCTGTGACACAGCGTTGCCATGGTAATAATAATATAATCAAGTTTAACTCTGTTCACACGCACACGAGGACGAGACAAAATCATTTCTCATATTGATCCAGCTGGATTTTGGATTTGATATTTTCAAAATAAAATGACTTTGAGAACATAAACTAAACAGACGTTCAATCTGCGCCGTTTTGGACAAATGTGATGAACTTTGGACAAGACTTCATTTTATTTATGTTTGTCATATTGTATTTTATTGTCTCTATCATTATTAGGCCCAAGCGCCACAAGCTGGCGAGAGGCCTATTAATCTCGTAAGGCCGTGCGAAGCACGGCTGCGAAAGTGCGCACGCCCACTTCCAAACACTCACTAACGCACTCCTTCACTCACGCACGCCCCGTGCATACTAATTAGTAGTAGGAAAATGGAACATTACCGTTGTAAACGGGCGAAGCCCGTGCAAAAGTGCGCACTAAACGAGCACTTTACATTGGGATGGCACTCATTTGCGCTAAGTAGCTCACGAATACGTTCCCCATCTCTTGCATGTTCCGTGCATATAAGCATGTAATGCAAAAATTGAACATTATTACTGTATAGAGGGCCAAAAACACAAAGTGTGCGGAGCCCACTCAAAATTAACGAAAGTACCCGTCAGTGACCAGGGACCCATACCATGAGGTAGGAAAGCGCGAGCGCTTTCCGAAAATGTATAGTTTATGATATTTGAAAAATGGGAAACATTGTTTTCGCATCGGAATATTATTCTTTCTTCTTCTTTCTTCTTCTCGGGACCAACCCCCCTTTTTTTCACCCAGTGAACATTGACGAAAAGTCACAAAAATGTTCACACCTCTAAAAATCGTGCCTCTCTACATTCTGGCTATTTCCCTTTTCTAAAATAAAAAAAATTGGCGCGTCAGCGCCCCCAAATGTACCAAAAATGCATTGAGATAGGAAATGATCCAAAAAAGATCTGATCGTAGAATCATGAAATTTGGCGCAGAGGTAGATGGTGACAAGAGAAGTAAAAAATATTCATACGGCAACGCCGTCCGCCCAACCAAATGTCGGCCATATTGGTTCAAAAATGGCTAAGCATGACTCTGGAGTTTTTCCAACCGTCATACTTTTACGAACTCCTCCCAGGGCGTTGGCTCTAAAAAGCTGAAATTTGGTGAAAATGGACACCAAAAGTTATCCAAATTACATTGATACCTCTCACGGTCTCTGTGCGGCGAAGCCGCAAACTGTAGCAAGAATTTCAGAAATCTCCCAAATTATACATTTCTGCCGTTTGCGCAGATAAAGTCCGAATTGTGTCAAATTAGAATCAGTTGTTAAACTCTTTGCCCTAAACCTACTTGAAGTGAAATTAATTAATTTGGTGCCACAGCGCCCCCTACAGATTTTATATGGAGGTTAAATGTTTAGTTTTGTGAAATTATCTGAAATTTGACACAAAACTCAATTTTGGCAAACCCATCAAAAAAGTCAATGAGACCCATGTCATAATTGTTATGGCTTTGCTGTAGCGATGACCGAAACCTCCCATGTTATTCCAATGGGGAAATCACCAGAACATGTTTACACTTTAGACTTTCACCAACTCCTCCCAGGGCGTCAGCCCTATCAATGTGAAATTTGGTGAGACTCATCTTCAGGTGTGGACCATCAAAAGTTATCCACATTTTTATTCAAAGAGTCACGGTGTCTGTGCGGCAAAGCCGCACATTTTGCCAAGAATTCAAAATAAAATTGCTTTTTGATGGTAAAACAAAGGGGAGAAGATGTGACAGCGTCACAGATTCAGCAGTAGATGTAATAAAAGGACAATTGGGGCGCGTTAGCGCCCCCTCCTCTTGCGGCGTGGCGGCGGTGGCGTGGCGAGGGCCGATCATTGCCGCTTGCGGCTATATTTATTTATTTATTTATTTATTTATTTATTTATTTATTTATTTATTTATTTATTTTGTGCTGCTCTTTGGTCATGTTTCTTGTTCATTATTTGTATATATTTAAAATGTAAATTAATTCATAAATACAAATAGAAGAATAAATACAAATAATTTAAAATATATATATATGTAATAATACTAATAGTAAATAATAATACATAATAAAAAATAATAATAATCTGTGCCATTATTCAAGTTTCTTCCTCCAGAGTCTGACCTCGGCTCAAAACCACAGTCTGTTGTTGTTGTTGTTGTTGTTGTTATTGCTAATGTTGCAGCTAATGTTGCTAATGTTACCGTTTTGCATGAGTAAATCTCACAAAGGGATAAAAAGTGGGGTTCATGCAGTTTCTGAGGAGTAACCCCGGGCTTTACCCCACAAGTGCGGGTCGTCCATGCACGATTGGTGGTTGCTCAGGGTGACGAGGGGCGTGTCCGAGGGCCGCGAGTCCACCAGCTCCAACAGCGCCTCGCGGTTATGGACCGTCAGGCGGTTCATGTACCCTGAGCAAAGAAGTTTAAAGGAGACGATTAGAGCCGCACAACATTTATCGGGACTTTAACAAGAATTGCGGTTGCGATTTATGTTTCGGTCGTAGGATTCTGTTCAAAGTCCACATTTAAAGGCAGAAAGACCGAGATGAACATGAGCAGAGCGTGTTTGTGCAGATCTAAACTACTGTTGCAGAATTCGACTGGATTTTCTGCCGTTTTGTGCTTTGCCAGTTGCGATTTCGATGCGATTGAGATAAATCTTGTTGGTACGTGACGTTTCAGAAGCCTTCGTGTACGACCCGGTGCCCCTCGGGGCCCGTGCCACTCACTGGTCCAGAAGTAGGCGTAGGAGCCCACCATCCCCATCACCACGGAGCCGGAGAGCCTCCAGGCCAGCAGGGGGCACTGTGGGAACGGCCATTTCACCTCCAGGGGCATCGCGGCGCTGCTCCTCAGGGCCACGAGCCGCCCGCGTCAGAGACACTCACAAACAACAACAGAGAGTTATTCTGACCATATTATTTTATTATATCGTTTCTGTGATTAAGACATGACGACATTTTGTGAGTTTTTTCTTCTAAATGTCCAAAAAGAATAAACCATTTCTGATTTTCTTTAATTGCACATATATTCTCAACAAATATTCTCCACATTTCAATCTTTATCTGGTTAAAAATGTAGTGAGGAAAGTATTTGAACACCTGCAAGTTCTCCCACATCGTCGGTGCGTTTCCACTGTGAGAGACAGAAACTAAAAGAGAAACCGGAAATCACATTTTAGGATTTTTAAATAATCTGTTTGTTTGTTATTGCTGCAATAAGTATCTGAACATCCGTCTCCCTCAGAGCTGTTAGTCTGCCTCTGCTCCACTTATTCATCTAAATGAGCAGCTTCTGTTTGAGCTCGTTAGCTGCATAAAGACCCCTGTCCAGCCCAAAATCAGACAGACTCCGCCCACTGCCATGGACAAGACCAAAGAACAGTCAGCAGACCCCAGAGACTGAAGTGTAGACCTCCACAAGGCTGGAGAGAGCTACGGGCGATTGAGCAGCTCGTGAAGAAAGAGCAACTGTTGGAGCGATTGTTAAAACATGGAAGAGGCTAAAGATGATGTCACTCTCTCAGAGTGGAGCTCCATGAAGATCTCACTCAGAGTGGAGCTCCATGAAGATCTCACTCAGACTGAAGCTCCATGAAGATCTCACTCAGACTGGAGCTCCATGAAGATCTCACTCAGAGTGGAGCTCCATGAAGATCTCACCTCAGAGTGGAGCTCCATGAAGATCTCACTCAGACTGGAGCTCCATGAAGATCTCACCTCAGACTGGAGCTCCATGAAGATCTCACTCAGACTGGAGCTCCATGAAGATCTCACCTCAGACTGGAGCTCCATGAAGATCTCACTCAGACTGGAGCTCCATGAAGATCTCACCTCAGACTGGAGCTCCATGAAGATCTCACCTCAGACTGGAGCTCCATGAAGATCTCACCTCAGACTGGAGCTCCATGAAGATCTCACTCAGACTGGAGCTCCATGGAGATCTCACCTCAGACTGGAGCTCCATGAAGATCTCACCTCAGACTGGAGCTCCATGAAGATCTCACCTCAGACTGGAGCTCCATGAAGATCTCACTCAGACTGGAGCTCCATGAACTGGAGCTCCATGAAGATCTCACCTCAGACTGGAGCTCCATGAAGATCTCACTCAGACTGGAGCTCCATGAAGATCTCACTCAGACTGGAGCTCCATGAAGATCTCACCTCAGACTGGAACTCCATGGAGATCTCACTCAGACTGGAGCTCCATGAAGATCTCACTCAGACTGGAGCTCCATGAAGATCTCACCTCAGACTGGAGCTCCATGAAGATCTCACTCAGACTGGAGCTCCATGAAGATCTCACTCAGACTGGAGCTCCATGGAGATCTCACTCAGACTGGAGCTCCATGGAGATCTCACTCAGACTGGAGCTCCATGAAGATCTCACTCAGACTGGAGCTCCATGAAGATCTCACTCAGACTGGAGCTCCATGAAGATCTCACTCAGACTGGAGCTCCATGGAGATCTCACTCAGACTGGAGCTCCATGAAGATCTCACTCAGACTGGAGCTCCATGAAGATCTCACCTCAGACTGGAGCTCCATGAAGATCTCACCTCAGACTGGAGCTCCATGAAGATCTCACCTCAGACTGGAGCTCCATGAAGATCTCACCTCAGACTGGAGCTCCATGAAGATGTGGTTAAAAAAGCTGCTATATTTCTCCTCACTATATTTGTGACATCCGTACTCTGTAAGAACATCTGAAGGTTCTGGATCGGCCCAAACCGTCTCAGGCCTAAATCCAATAGAACATCTTTGGAGGAGCTGAAAGTCTGTGTCGCTCAGCCACACCTCTAAGATCTGTGTGGAGGCGTGGCCTAAGTCCTGCTGCAGTGAGTTAAACCTGGTCCAGAACCACAGGAAACATCTGACCTCTGACCTCTGACTGTAAACAAAGACTGTGGAAATGCACAGACGATGAACGTTTCAGAGCCTCCATCATGTATAAGAGGGAGTTCAAATACTTTCCTCGTACTTCTCAAAGTAGAATTAAAGGTTTGACGAGTCGACTTGTAAAATAATCATAAGTTTGAGTCTGAACGTAAGAAACAGATTTGACATAAATGATATTTGTTTTGGCAGAAATGTTCTAAAACATACTTCAAGGACTAAAATATTGCCAGTTTGACTTAAAGTGTTGTATGTTGCACAAAAACGCCCCTAAATGACTCTAGTTATGATTAAAAACTATATAATAATCCATATGTTCCAAATATGTTCAGGAGTTTGTGGTCAGTTCAAACCAGTTGAAAAGGTCAAAAGGACAGAAACGTGCTTCTGTCTGCGGTTTATGAAGGGTTTTTCAAAGTGAAATCATATATTGTGTTTTCTACAGTTTATCAAGACAAAACACAAAAGAAATATGACAAAAACTAGAATCGCGTGTTTCGAGACTCAAAAACAGTTTTACGTGATCGCCGCGTCTTCTAATCACGTTCTGTCAAAACTGAAGCGCAAATAAACACGTAAAAATCATAAAACGAAGGTAAATGAATACAAACATGATCGTGTTGCTTGTTACAAAGATCGTGGTGATTTTTCAGGCTTAAAAACGCAAAACTAAAGTGATATTTACCTCATTCACTTCTGTCGCCGCTGTTGCTGCTGCTCGGCCACCACTTCCGGGTCAGGAAGCGCAGTGCATCGTGGGAGGTGTAGTTTTGATGTAGAACACGCGTTTAGCCGCCAGAGCGCGCTGTTTTCAAGCACGTAAGGCGCATTTCCACTTTATTTAGTTTTAATTAGAACTACTACGACCACTTTTTATGTTTAGTTTAGAGAAGGATTTATATTTAGGCTGTAAAAGTACATTTATGGTTTGTATCTGTTTAAACAATTTTATCCACTAAACATGATATTCATTTGTAGTTTGTAGTTTTTAGTGTAACACCTAAAAACATAACATAGCTGTAAAAAATGTAGGCTATTAATAAATCATGTTTGACTTTAGTTTAAAAAACATTTATAATATTTAAATGCTCCAGTTTTCTTCAGATTTCACTCTCGGGTCGAGCCGTAACTGCTTTAGCTCCTCTAGATTATTTACATCATGAACACACGTTTGTATCATTTAAATACATCATTAGGACTGTAGATTAAGCATCCTGTTTTAGGCCTGCTTCGCCTTTCGGGTTCAGTCCTGGTTAAGTCCTGGTTTAGTCCTGGTTCAGACCTGGATTAGACCTGGTTTAGACCTGGTTTAGTCCTGGTTCAGTCCTGGTTTAGACTTGGTCTAGACCTGGTTTAGACCTGGTTTAGTCCTGGTTTAGACCTGGTTTAGACTTGGTCTAGACCTGGTTTAGACCTGGTTTAGTCCTGGTTTAGTCCTGGTTCAGACCTGGATTAGACCTGGTTTAGACCTGGTTTAGACTTGGTCTAGACCTGGTTTAGACCTGGTTTAGTCCTGGTTTAGTCCTGGTTTAGACCTGGTTTAGACCTGGTTTAGACCTGGTTTAGACCTGGTTTGGACCTGGTTTAGACCTGGTTTAGACTTGGTCTAGACCTGGTTTAGACCTGGTTTAGTCCTGGTTTAGTCCTGGTTTAGACCTGGTTTAGACCTGGTTTAGACCTGGTTTAGACCTGGTTTGGACCTGGTTTAGTCCTGGTTTAGTCCTGGTTTAGTCCTGGTTCAGACCTGGATTAGACCTGGTTTAGACCTGGTTTGGACCTGGTTTAGACCTGGTTTAGACTTGGTCTAGACCTGGTTTAGACCTGGTTTAGTCCTGGTTTGGTCCTGGTTTAGACCTGGTTTAGACCTGGTTTAGACCTGGTTTAGACCTGGTTTGGACCTGGTTTAGACCTGGTTTAGACTTGGTCTAGACCTGGTTTAGACCTGGTTTAGTCCTGGTTTAGTCCTGGTTTAGACCTGGTTTAGACCTGGTTTAGACCTGGTTTAGACCTGGTTTGGACCTGGTTTGAACCTGGTTTAGACCTGGTTTAGACTTGGTTTTAGACCTGGTTTAGACCTGGTTTGGACCTGGTTTGAACCTGGTTTAGCCCTGGTTTGAACCTGGTTTAGACCTGGTTTAGACTTGGTTTTAGACCTGGTTTAGACCTGGTTTGGACCTGGTTTGAACCTGGTTTAGACCTGGTTTAGACTTGGTTTTAGACCTGGTTTAGACCTGGTTTGGACCTGGTTTGAACCTGGTTTAGCCCTGGTTTGAACCTGGTTTGGACCTGGTTTAGACCTGGTTTAGACTTGGTTTTAGACCTGGTTTAGACCTGGTTTTATGGGCCTAGGCAGAGTTTAGCCCTTTCAAAGTCTGGATTTGGTCCTGTTATAGTCCTGGTCTAGTCCCACTTTTGTCTCTCTGTTTGTGTGTGTGCAGTCTTAATATTTGGTTTAGTCTTGATTTAACGCTGGTTTGGTCTTGGACTTGAACTAGATAAGCCTGGTTTAGTCCTGGTTTAGACCTGGTTTAGACCCACTTTAAACCCGGTTTAGACCCGGTTCAGACTCGGTTTAGTCCTGGTTTAGACCCTGTTTAGACCAGGTTTAGACCGGGTTTAGACCGGGTTTAGACTCGGTTTAGACCCTGTTCAGACCAGGTTTAGACCAGGTTTAGACCAGGTTTAGACCGGGTTTAGACCGGGTTTAGTCCTGGTTTAGACCCTGTTTAGACCAGGTTTAGACCGGGTTTAGACCGGGTTTAGACTCGGTTTAGACACTGTTCAGACCAGGTTTAGACCAGGTTTAGATCGGGTTTAGACCGGGTTTAGACTCGGTTTAGACCCAGTTTGGACTCGGTTTGGACCGGTTTTAGACTCTTTATAAATTGTACATAACAAATACAAAAACAGCTCAGAGTTTATTTCTCGTGGCTTTTACACCAGACGCGTCTGAAACACTTAAAAAGAAAAACATAAATATGCAAACCAAACATTATTCACAGAAAGAGCTAAAATATGAACAATAAAAACACAATAAAAACATGTGCGTGTCTTTGGTTGTCAGGGAAACAGCAGCGTTCACCAGCTCGGAGCGGCCCAGTTCAGAGCCTTCAGCGCCGCCTCAAACCCGAGGAAACAGGCCTGGAACCCACAAACACGAGCACACTTCAAGGTTTAGTCCTGGTTTAGTTCTGGTTTAGTCCTGGTTTAGTCCTGGTTTAGACCTGGTTTAGTCCTGGTTTAGTCCTGGTTTAGTCCTGGTTTGGACCTGGTTTAGACCTGGTTTAGTCCTGGTTTAGTCCTGGTTTAGTCCTGGTTTGGACCTGGTTTGGACCTGGTTTAGACCTGGTTTAGTCCTGGTTTAGTCCTGGTTTAGTCCTGGTTTGGACCTGGTTTAGACCTGGTTTAGTCCTGGTTTAGTCCTGGTTTAGTCCTGGTTTAGTCCTGGTTTAGACCTGGTTTAGACCTGGTTTAGTCCTGGTTTAGTCCTGGTTTAGTCCTGGTTTAGTCCTGGTTTAGTCCTGGTTTAGACCTGGTTTAGACCTGGTTTAGTCCTGGTTTAGTCCTGGTTTAGTCACTCACAGCGTTGGCAGGAAAGGCTCGTAGGAAAACGGCGTTGAATCCCTTGTAGAGCGCTTTAGGTCCTTCCTCTCGCAGCAGAGTCCGGATCACGTCCATCAGACCTCTGTACTTCCCATCTGCAGCTGAAACAGGATCAGAAGTGACAACCAACAACTCTTTCCTCTGCCGGAGTCTGCCGGAGTCTGCCGGAGTCTGCCGGAGTCTGCCGGAGTCTGCCGGAGTCTGCCGGAGTCTGCCGGAGTCTGCCGGAGTCTGCCGGAGTTTATGATTTGACCAAAGAGACTCTGACCTGTCTGAAAGTTGGACTTGAGCACGTCCGGAGGCAAAGCGATGGTCCAGTTCAGGATCCCAGCGACTCCACCGGCCAGAAGGATCTTTGGAGTGCTCAGCTCCGACACGCTGAGGCAGAAGACACATGTGAAGCACCGAGAAGCTCTAAACTCTCCACAGATTTTTTTAATCATAAATAAAGGTCAATAGTGCAGAAAAGTAGACTAAAGTCCACATTGTGAACTCATTTACTGGTTCTTATCTTCACGGTGACTGACCTTTGACCCTCTGGAGTCAGCAGGTTCTTGAGGTTTTCATATGTGAGGAAGTAAAGGCCGTTTGAAGGCACGTCTGAGGAGAAGAAGAGAAGAAGAGAACATTATACTAGAACTACACCAGAACTACACCTGAACTACACCAGAACTACACCAGAACAACACCAGCACTACATCAGAACTACACCAGAACTACACCTGAACTACACCAGAACTACACCAGAACTACACCAGATCTACACCAGAGCTACACCAGATCTACACCAGAGCTACACCAGAACTACACCAGAACTACACCAGAACTACACCAGAACTACACCAGAGCTACACCAGAACTACACCAGAACTACACCAGAACTACACCAGGACTACACCAGAACTACACCAGGACTACATAAAAACTACACCAGAACTACACCAGATCTACACCAGATCTAAACCAGATCTACACCAGAACTACACCAGAACTACACCAGAACTACACCAGAACTACACCAGATCTACACCAGAACTACACCAGAGCTACACCAGAACTACACCAGAACTACACCTGAACTACACCAGAACTACACCAGAACTACACCAGAACTACACCAGAACTACACCAGAACTACACCTGAACTACACCAGAACTACACCAGAACTACACCAGATCTACACCAGAACTACACCAGAACTACACCAGGACTACACCAGAACTACACCAGGACTACATAAAAACTACACCAGAACTACACCAGATCTACACCAGATCTAAACCAGATCTACACCA
>NW_027315801.1:34806847-34939347 GCF_026437365.1 Eucyclogobius newberryi | reverse complement strand
CTCCAGCCATGACACCACCACGACACCACCACAACACCACCACAACACCACCACGACACCACCACGACACCACCACAACACCACCACCACAACACCACCACGACACCACCACGACACCACCACCACCACCACGACACCACCACAACACCACCACGACACCACCACGACACCACCACAACACCACCACGACACCACCACGACACCACCACCACCACCACGACACCACCACAACACCACCACGACACCACCACGACACCACCACAACACCACCACGACACCACCACGACACCACCACAACACCACCACCACAACACCACCACGACACCACCACGACACCACCACAACACCACCACGACACCACCACGACACCACCACCACCACCACGACACCACCACAACACCACCACGACACCACCACGACACCACCACCACCACCACGACACCACCACAACACCACCACGACACCACCACGACACCACCACCACCACCACGACACCACCACAACACCACCACGACACCACCACGACACCACCACCACAACACCACCACAACACCACCACGACACCACTACGACACCACCACCACCACCACGACACCACCACAACACCACCACGACACCACCACGACACCACCACAACACCACCACGACACCACCACGACACCACCACGACACCACCACAACACCACCACGACACCACCACGACACACCACGACACCACCACAACACCACCACTACCACGACACCACCACAACACCACCACGACACCACCACAACACCACCACGACACCACCACTACCACGACACCACCACAACACCACCACAACACCACCATGACACCACCACGACACCACCACCACCCCCACGACGTCATCACCACGACACGTAGTATAGGGTTGACCCTTGACCTTAAACCCTACAGAATGGCGCGCCGCGGTTCAAACCGCTGGGTCAATTATTCTGGAAATTTTCTGCTGCAAAACAGAAAATATACTGCCCGTCACGAGGGCCGCCATATTGGATTCTGTAACTTCCAAATTCGTCACTTCCGTGAGTTATGAGTGTATGATCTAGTGCTGACCCTAAACAAATTACTCTGGTACAACACTTTTACTTTTGTACTTTGTAACTTTCTGCCATGAACAAAGTCTTTTAAAACAGATATAACTCGATGAATCCAATCCAAGTCTTTTCTCTGTATTTTGAAATGAAAAAGTACAAATACATTAGATAAAACACGGTTGATGGATTACTCCAGTACTGCACACGAGGCCACTCACAGGATTTAAGGTGATTAGTGTGGGAGTGTGACCTCTGACCTCGCTAGGCCCGCCCCCGTCGAGCGAGGCTCCGCCTTTTCCCTAGAAAGCTCCAAACACGTCCAGGAGCTCGAGCCGCGACTCAAACACCCAAACTCCAGTCACTTCTCAAATCATCACTTTGTGCCTTTTAAACGTCTTCTTCATGTTTACAAATGAGTGAAGCTTGATTTTTTGTTGTGTTTTGGAGCTTTTTCAGGACATAATTCTGTTGGAGAAATTTACAAAGTACAAAAGTAAAAGAAGAATATATATACATAAAGATTGCAGTACTTTAAAAATCAGAAAATACTAGATAAATGAAGGAAGCTTCCTTTGACCAAAAATAGTCTTTCTCGCAATGACGATGTGGGTCTGTGGGCGGTCCGGGCCTGACGAGAGCACGAGGGGTCAAACTCCAAGGGGAGGGGTCAAGCGGCCCCTTGTGAGTGAGCGTGTTGGCCCTCAACCCGCCTAAGGCCCAAAGTCACTGGGATAGGCTCCAGTCACCCGCCTAAGGCCCAAAGTCACAGAGAACGGCTCCAGTCTCACGCGCCTAAGGCCCAAAGTCACAGAGAACGGCTCCAGTCTCACGCGCCTAAGGCCCAAAGTCACAGAGAACGGCTCCAGTCTCACCCGCCTAAGGCCCAAAGTCACAGAGAACGGCTCCAGTCTCACCCGCCTAAGGCCCAAAGTCACAGAGAACGGCTCCAGTCTCACCCGCCTAAGGCCCAAAGTCACAGAGAACGGCTCCAGTCTCACGCGCCTAAGGCCCAAAGTCACAGAGAACGGCTCCAGTCTCACCCGCCTAAGGCCCAAAGTCACAGAGAACGGCTCCAGTCTCACCCGCCTAAGGCCCAAAGTCACAGAGAACGACTCCAGTCTCACGCGCCTAAGGCCCAAAGTCACAGAGAACGGCTCCAGTCTCACCCGCCTAAGGCCCAAAGTCACAGAGAATGGCTCCAGTCTCACGCGCCTAAGGCCCAAAGTCACAGAGAATGGCTCCAGTCTCACGCGCCTAAGGCCCAAAGTCACAGAGAACGACTCCAGTCTCACGCGCCTAAGGCCCAAAGTCACAGAGAATGGCTCCAGTCTCACGCACCTAAGGCCCAAAGTCACAGAGAATGGCTCCAGTCTCACGCGCCTAAGGCCCAAAGTCAGATGTTTCTGCTTCTTCTTTCAGCTCTTTGACTTTGATTACCGTATTTTCCGGACTATAAGTCGCCCTTTTTTTCATAGTTGTGGCCGGGCTGCGACTTATACTTATATACTTATACTTATACTTATACTTATATACTTATACTTATATTTATACTTATATACTTATACTTATATTTATACTTATATTTATACTTATATACTTATTATTATATACTTATACTTATATACTTATACTTATATTTATACTCATATACTTATAATTATATACTTATACTTATAGTTATACTTCTATACTTATACTTCTATACTTATACTCATATACTTATATACTTATAATTATATACTTATACTTATATTTATACTTATATACTAATACTTATATTTATACTTATATACTTATACTTATAAACTTATAATTATAATGATATACTTATACTTATATTTATACATATATACTTATACTTATATCTATACTTATATACTTATAATTATATACTTATATTTATACTTATATACTTACACTTATATTTATACTTATATACTTATACTTATACTCCGGAGCGACTTATATGTGAGATTATTTGTTATTTTCACAGCCGCATTTCATCCTCCAGTGCAACTTATACTCTGGAAAATACAGTATTTAAGGTTCAAAAGGAACAAAAGTGACAAAAACATCGATTCAAACATGAAAAATGTCTAAACTTCGGGTGTTTTGCTCGATAACTCGCTCCAGAAGCCACATTTCCACCTTCACCTGGATAAAAAGACCCAAAAGAAATAAAGTCGAGTCGAAGGCGAGAAACGTCTTTGAGCTTTTCCTTCTGACAAAGAGCGCCACGTTCTAATCTCATAATCCTCTCAAGGCCCAAGTGTTACCACGACGACGCTTCTGTTTCCCACCAGAAAACACCACCACAGAAAATTTAGAATAAGAATTAAACTAAAGGATAAAAGTCGAGTTGTGGAGCAATTACAGCCTAATTATAAGATTTATAATGACAAGATTAGGCCTTTGTCATGAGAATGTGACGATTCATTTAATGAGGTTAAAGCTTATTTCAGACAAACAATGTTTTTAGTTTAATTTGTTTAAACTTATAAAAGAAAATATGTGACTTTTTAAACTCAATTATTTTAACCAGTTTTTAACAGAAAATATTTCAAACCGCCGCAAAATACAGGCTCATTTTTCTACAAATTATTTTTTATTTTAAAGATTTTTTAAACACTAATGATAATGATGATAATAAAATAATAATAATAAAATAATGATAAAATAATAATGATAATAATAAAATAATAACAATAAAATAATAATGATAATAATAAAATAATAATAATAAAATAATAAAAATAATGATAAAATAATAACAATAATAATTATAATAAAATAATAATATATAATCTAAAAAAAAAGAAGAAGAAAAAGCTCCGTTATAGTATTTATTCACTTGGAGCTGCTTAAACTAAAGAGTTTAAAGTTTAACATTTGCATCAAAAGCACTAAATGTCGTTAAGTGCGTGAAGAAGTCAGAGCTCTGAGGTAAAACTTAGACATCGGCTCCAAAGTGTCGCGCTCCGAGCTGAAGCCTTGACCTCACCTTGATGGTGTCCAGCGGGTGTCCGGCCAGCAGCAGGCACGCGCCCCCGAACCCTCCGGCCACGAAGTTCTTGAGCGGGGACACCGTGTCAGCCGCGCGTGTCTCCGGCGCCATCCTCACTGTCCCTCATGACCGACCGAACACGCGCGCGCTGTCCCAGGGCCCGAGCGGCGGAGCGACGGCTTCTGTCCCGGCGCGCGCGTCCCGGTCCGGCTCTTTACGCACAGTTTACGCACACTTTACGCACAGTTTACGCACACTTTACGCACACTTTACGCACACTTTACGCACAGTTTACGCACGCTTTACGCACACTTTACGCACACTTTACGCACACTTTACGCACACTTTACGCACACTTTACGCACGAGGGACAGTCTCTGGTCTTTGGTCTTTGGACTTTGGACTTTGAGTTGACGCACGTTCACGTCAAGAAAAAAAAAAGAAAAGTGTAAGATTTGTATGAGATTCTTTCACCCAAATGGACGCGGGCTGTTTACTGACAGTTTTACAGTTTATGACGCAGACACTGCCCTTATGTCATTAGATATTTTGCGATGCGCGTTCTGCCCAGCGCGTCCATGAATATTGTCCAAAACAAAGAAACAGCGCCCTCGTGCGGCGAGACACGGAAAGCGTTTTTAAAATGTAAATGTTTCTGTGTTTTTTTTTTGCTCTCACAGCGTTTAAACGTGCATTCTGCCCCAAACCATTTTCAAACCAAGTCTACTTTATTTTATTGGTTTATTCTACGTTTTATTCATGCTCTTTTTAATATGTTTTGGTGTTTTTAATATTCATTGTTGTGTCTTCCTGTTCCTGTTTGTGGTTCTGTTCACTGAGATACACACATTCCCCTCTCTATATGTGTTTTTAAATCTAAATTGTTAAAAACGGACAGGATGAACCCGCCTAAGGCCCAAAGTCACTGGAACAGGCTCCTGTCACTAGCGCCCCCTGAAGGAACAAGCGAGAACTCTGGACTGAAGCTCGAGCCGATCACAGAGCTCCGAGTCAGCTCTGCGGATGCTTTAGTCATGAAGGGTGATTTCAATGTTCATGTGGATAATAGTTTTTGACCGAAACCGGCCTCCTGCTGGTGCCAGAGTCAGCACTAAACATGGACCGGCCTCCTGCTGGTGCCAGAGTCAGGACTAAACATGGACCGGCCTCCTGCTGGTGCCAGAGTCAGGACTAAACATGGACCGGCCTCCTGCTGGTGCCAGAGTCAGGACTAAACATGGACCGGCCTCCTGCTGGTGCCAGAGTCGGCACTAAACATGGACCGGCCTCCTGCTGGTGCCAGAGTCAGGACTAAACATGGACCGGCCTCCTGCTGGTGCCAGAGTCAGGACTAAACATGGACCGGCCTCCTGCTGGTGCCAGAGTCAGGACTAAACATGGACCGGCCTCCTGCTGGTGCCAGAGTCAGGACTAAACATGGACCGGCCTCCTGCTGGTGCCAGAGTCAGGACTAAACATGGACCGGCCTCCTGCTGGTGCCAGAGTCAGGACTAAACATGGACCGGCCTCCTGCTGGTGCCAGAGTCAGGACTAAACATGGACCGGCCTCCTGCTGGTGCCAGAGTCAGGACTAAACATGGACCGGCCTCCTGCTGGTGCCAGAGTCAGGACTAAACATGGACCGGCCTCCTGCTGGTGCCAGAGTCAGGACTAAACATGGACCGGCCTCCTGCTGGTGTTTTTCAGGCTGTGAAGTAGTTTTTAGAGTTATATTTCGCTTACTTCACATTCCCAAATGTTACATAAAAACAACATCTAAAACCTTTTGTTTTCTCTGACACATTTGGCATAAACTGAGACAGAAATCAAAACCAAAAGACGATAATTCTGTTTAAAATCTGTATTTAAATATTGACTGTATCGGCTCACAGTAAACAACACATTTAACAACCAAAGACAAGTAATGACAAGGGAGGTCAGAGGTCATGGTGGGGGGGTCAGAGGAGATGACAGGGAGAGGTCATGACAGGAGGTCAGAAGTAATGACACACGGAGGTCAGAGGTCATGACAGCGAGAGGTCAAAGGTCATGACAGGTGGAGGTCAGAGGTCGTGACATGTGGAGGTCAAAGGTCGTGACATGTGGATGTCAGAGGTCGTGACATGTGGAGGTCAGAGGTCGTGACATGTGGAGGTCAGAGGTTGTGGCATGTGGAGGTCAAAGGTCGTGACAGGTGGAGGTCAGAGGTCGTGACATGTGGAGGTCAGAGGTCGTGACATGTGGAGGTCAAAGGTCGTGACAGGTGGAGGTCAGAGGTCATGACATGTGGAGGTCCAAGGTCGTGACGGGAGGTCAAAGGTCGTGCCAGGGGGGAAACAGATGAGGACAGACGTGGAATAATAACAACAGATAACTTACTTATAAATATACTTAAGAGCACAAAATAAAAACAATAGAAAAGTGTGACATGTTTGTACTTTTCACCGAGTTCAACCTGAGAGAATATTCAGCCTCAAACCGGGTCTTATAGTACTTTCCGCACTATAAGTCAGGCTCCAGTCTTGTTCTAATCAGCTGCATGGTGTCTCTTTGGCGTGCGTTACCATGTGCACCGTGAGACCATTAGTTCGTGTAAAAGCTTTGCCACAGATGGAACAGCTGAAGGGTTTCTCGCCTGTGTGTTTTCTGACGTGTATCTTGAGAGAATAGCGATCTATAAAACGATGCGTACACATTGGACAGCTGAAAGGTTTCTCGCCTGTGTGGACTCGATAGTGTATTTGCAATTTACTTTTACAGTTCAGTATCTTGTTACAAACGGAGCACTGGTGTGTATTCTGCGTGGGAGACGGTTCAGAGCTTGGTCCGTTCTGGACTTGGTCGCGGGGACAACAGCTGAAGGGTTTTTCACCAGTGTGAGTCCTTTCATGTGAAATGAGTGTGCACTTTTGGGAAAATGCCTTTTTACAGATTGAACAACTGTAGGGCTTTTCACCTGTGTGGACTCTGATGTGTTTTCTGAGATTATGTGTCGTTGTAAATGCTTTGTCACAGATAGAACAGCTGAAGGGTTTTTCACCTGTGTGCATTCTAGTGTGACTTTGTAAATAACTTTTATATTTAAATATCTTTTTACAAACGGAGCACTCGTGTTTGTCCTGCTTAAGTGACAGTTCAGAGTTGGTTCTGTGACTTAACATGTGCACCGCAAGACTATCACTCCGTGCAAATGCTTTACTACACACAGAACAACTGAAGGGTTTTTCGCCTGTGTGCGTTCTCATGTGTACTTTGAGAGCATACAAAGATGAAAAATGACTCGTGCAAGTTGGACAGCTGAATGTTTTTTCCCCAGTGTGAGTCCTTCCATGTAATATGAGTGAGCCTTTTCGGGCAAATACCTTTTTACAGGTTGGACAGCCGAAAGGTTTCTCACCTGTGTGCATTCCACTGTGCCTTTGTAATTTACTTTTATACTTGAATCTCTTTTTGCAAACCGAGCACTGGTATTTAGTCTGCTTGAGTGACAGTTCAGAGTTGGTTCTGTGACGCATCATGTGCTCCTCCAGACTATCACTCCGTGCAAATGCTTTACTACAGACAGAACAGCTGAAGGGCTTTTCGCCTGTGTGCGTTCTCGTGTGTACTTTGAGAGCAGAATGATTTGAAAATTGACTCGTGCACGTCGGACAGCTGAATGGTTTTTCACCTGTGTGACTCCGTCCGTGTAAAATGAGAGAGCTTTTTTGGGCAAATACTTTTTTACAGATTGGACAGCTGAAAGGTTTCTCACCTGTGTGCATTCTATTGTGCCTTTGTAATAGACTTTGATACTTAAATCTCTTTTTACAAAGCGAGCACTGGTGTGTTTTCAGCTTGAGATATGGTTTGGAGTTTGTTCTGATCTGGACTTGGTCGTGGAGGTCTTCGTCAGACTCGGTCTCCATCTGTGCTCCTGAACAGCTGAAAGGGGCACTCCAGTCATCATCATTGTCTGTGTCAGAAGACCCTCCCTCAGTCTGTGGGTGTAAATGTGGCTCTTCGTCGTCGTTCTCTCCTCGTGTTTCCTCTTCGTCCTCAGTTTGGTGAAACACTCTCGACTCTTCTTCCTTCACACAAACTGCACTGGACTCTGGAGTGACTCTGAAACGAAAATAGAAAACATCTAAAAACACAGCATCTGACGTTATGTAAGAATGAGAGTTGATGTTGGCCTGCTTAGCTCAGGCTGCTGTAGATTAGATATCTCAGCAGGAACATGGCCCGGCCTAATATATCAATAATACATTTAGTAAATTAATCTATAATGTAGAGTTGACCGATCACTGGACTTCAGTAGAAGAGGTCTTGGACGCTGCTTCGGGGCCGGTTTGGGGGCCAGCGAGCGACGTGACGGTCAAGCTTTATTTTCTCAGTTTTTGTTGGAAGTTTTAGATATTCATGGATCCAGGTCTCCATAAACTCGTGTGCAGATGTTCTCCAGGTTGTGCAGATGTTCTCCAGGTTGTGCAGATGTTCTCCAGGTTGTGCAGATGTTCTCCAGGTCGTGTGCAGATGTTCTCCAGGTCGTGTGCAGATGTTCTCCAGGTCGTGTGCAGATGTTCTCCAGGTCGTGTGCAGATGTTCTCCAGGTTGTGCAGATGTTCTCCAGGTCGTGTGCAGATGTTCTCCAGGTCGTGTGCAGATGTTCTCCAGGTCGTGTGCAGATGTTCTCCAGGTCGTGCAGATGTTCTCCAGGTTGTGCAGATGTTCTCCAGGTTGTGCAGATGTTCTCCAGGTCGTGTGCAGATGTTCTCCAGGTCGTGTGCAGATGTTCTCCAGGTTGTGCAGATGTTCTCCGGGTCGTGTGCAGATGTCCTCCGGGTCGTGTGCAGATGTTCTCCAGGTTGTGCAGATGTCCTCCGGGTCGTGTGCAGATGTTCTCCGGATCGTGCAGTTTGTCTGGACCATGAGTGTCGCCCCCTGCAGGACACTCTGTCCCCTGCAGGACACTCTGTCCACTCTGGAGAGCAGCTTCAGAGACTGATCCACCCTCGCTGTGTGAAGGAGACGTTTCACAGGTCTTTCCTTCTGCTGCTGTCAGACTTTACAACAAACACGGTCATACCCATGTGCAATACTGTCATGTGCAATACTGTCATGTGCAATACTGTCATACTCATGTGCAATACTGTCATGTGCAATACTGTCATACCCATGTGCAATACTGACTTAATCATGTGCAATACTGATATACCCATGTGCAATACTGTCATACCCATGTGCAATACTGATATACCCATGTGCAATACTGTCATACCCATGTGCAATACTGTCATACCCATGTGCAATACTGATATACCCATGTGCAATACTGTCATACCCATGTGCAATACTGATATACCCATGTGCAATACTGTCATACCCATGTGCAATACTGACAAACCCATGAGCAATACTGACATACCCATGAGCAATACTGACTTAATCATGTGCAATACTGTCATACCCATGTGCAATACTGTCATACCAATGTGCAATACTGATATACCCATGTGCAATACTGCCATACCCATGTGCAATACTGTCATACCCATGTGCAATACTGATATACCCATGTGCAATACTGACTTAATCATGTGGAATACTGTCATACCCATGTTCAATACTGATATACCCATGTGCAATACTGCCATACCCATGTGCAATACTGACTTAATCATGTGCAATACTGTCATACCCATGTGCAATACTGACATACCCATGTGCAATACTGACTTAATCATGTGCAATACTGTCATACCCATGTGCAATACTGATATACCCATGTGCAATACTGCCATACCCATGTGCAATACTGTCATACCCATGTGCAATAGTGACAAACCTATGAGCAATACTGTCATACCCATGTGCAATACTGACATACCCATGAGCAATACTGTCATACCAATGTGCAATACTGACATACCCATGTGCAATACTGACATACCCATGTGCGATACTGACATACCCATGTGCGATACTGACATACCCATGTGCAATACTGTCATACCCATGTGCAATACTGACATACCCATGTGCAATACTGACTTAATAATGTGCAATACTGACTTAATCATGTGCAATACTGACTTAATCATGTGCAATACTGACTTAATCATGTGCGATACTGTCATATTCATGTGCAATACTGTCATACCCATGTGCAATACTGTCATACCCATGAGCAATACTGACATACCCATGTGCAATACTGACATACCCATGTGCAATACTGACTTAATCATGTGCAATACTGACTTAATCATGTGCAATACTGACTTAATCATGTGCGATACTGTCATATTCATGTGCAATATTCTTACATAATGTCGATCATCCTGGTGCAATATTCTCTCTCCATATAACTGCTGTAAATAAGAGTGTTACTATTGTTATTATTACTTTTATTAAGAGTATAAGAGTTTTTTTTATAAGAATCTTTCTACAAGAGTGTTTTTTATAAGTTATCTGTTTTTTATTATTTACTTCTGTACCTACTGTGTTGCAACACTGAAATTTCCCCATTGTGGGACAAATAAAGGCTTATCTTATCTTTAAAAAAAAAACACTCGTCTGGTTTGCCAATTCAGCCACTTCGTGTCCATCTTTATGTCCACTGTCTGTAATATAAAGTCGCTCTGATCTGTAAAAGTGCAGTTCGATGTTTAAAATGGTTGATCTTACACTTGCAGCTGGTCTTCCTCTGGCTCTTCTTTCATTTCCAGCTCCAGACCGGGTCCAGATTTCTTCTGGTCAGTTCTGAGATCCTCTCTGACCAGCACACAATGTTCCTCTGGTTCTTTTTTAATATGAAGACTCTCTGTGCATTTCAAGTCCAGACCCTTTTCCAGATTCTGGTCTAGATCCTGGTCCGGACTCTGGTCCAGTCCCTGGTCCAGACCGGGTCCAGGACTGTCCGTAGTCCTGAGATCCGCTCTGAGCAGCGCGACTCTCGGGTTCAGCACCGGGTCCAGCACCGGGTTCAGCAGCTCTCCTTCTCCTCCTTCTTCTTCTTCTTGTTTGACGCGCGGTTCCTTTGGTTCTTCTTTCATCCTTGGACTGTCTGTGGTTTCAGGCCGCGCATTCACCAAAGCTCTCGGCCTCTGACCTGCGGACATTTTTACATTTTTACTGTTGTTTTTAGCTTTAGCTCCGAGCTAACCGCAACTGAGCGACGCGCTGAAAGGGCGGCCGAGTTTGACGTCATCAAAACGCGCCAAGCGCAGGGATAAAAGCGGAAGCTAAACAAGAGCTGACGGAAGCCGAGCAGCCGCTTCACTCTCAATATTACACAGAATAGAAAGGGCTTTTGTGGGGCCCTCTCACGCAGGGGCCCTCTCACGTAGGGAAATCAGAGGACGCCACTACTTTGCACTTAACAGTATGTGTGTTTGTAAAGAGAGGACTGTGGCCCCCATCAGCGTGGGTGTGTTTGTAAAGAGAGGACTGTGGCCCCCATCAGTGTGTGTGTGTTTGTAAAAAGAGGACTGTGGCCCCCATCAGTGTGTGTGTTTATAAAGAGAGGACTGTGGCCCCAATCAGTGTGTGTGTGTTTGTAAAGAGAGGACTGTGGCCCCCATCAGTGTGTGTGTGTTTGTAAAGAGAGGACTGTGGCCCCCATCAATGTGTGTGTTTGTAAAGAGAGGACTGTGGCCCCCATCAGTGTGTGTGTGTTTGTAAAGAGAGGACTGTGGCCCCCATCAATGTGTGTGTTTGTAAAGAGAGGACTGTGGCCCCCATCAGTGTGTGTGTGTTTGTAAAGAGAGGACTGTGGCCCCCATCAATGTGTGTGTTTGTAAAGAGAGGACTGTGGCCCCCATCAGTGTGTGTGTGTTTGTAAAGAGAGGACTGTGGCCCCCATCAATGTGTGTGTTTGTAAAGAGAGGACTGTGGCCCCCATCAGTGTGTGTGTGTTTGTAAAGAGAGGACTGTGGCCCCCATCAGTGTGTGTGTGTTTGTAAAGAGAGGACTGTGGCCCCCATCAGCGTGTGTGTGTTTGTAAAGAGAGGACTGTGGCCCCCATCAGTGTGTGTGTGTTTGTAAAGAGAGGACTGTGGCCCCCATCAGCGTGTGTGTGTTTGTAAAGAGAGGACTGTGGCCCCCATCAGTGTGTGTGTTTATAAAGAGAGGACTGTGGCCCCAATCAGTGTGTGTGTGTTTGTAAAGAGAGGACTGTGGCCCCCATCAGTGTGTGTGTTTGTAAAGAGAGGACTGTGGCCCCCATCAGTGTGTGTGTGTTTGTAAAGAGAGGACTGTGGCCCCCATCAATGTGTGTGTTTGTAAAGAGAGGACTGTGGCCCCCATCAGTGTGTGTGTGTTTGTAAAGAGAGGACTGTGGCCCCCATCAATGTGTGTGTTTGTAAAGAGAGGACTGTGGCCCCAATCAGTGTGTGTGTGTTTGTAAAGAGAGGACTGTGGCCCCCATCAGTGTGTGTGTTTGTAAAGAGAGGACTGTGGCCCCCATCAGTGTGTGTGTGTTTGTAAAGAGAGGACTGTGGCCCCCATCAATGTGTGTGTTTGTAAAGAGAGGACTGTGGCCCCCATCAGTGTGTGTGTGTTTGTAAAGAGAGGACTGTGGCCCCCATCAATGTGTGTGTTTGTAAAGAGAGGACTGTGGCCCCCATCAGTGTGTGTGTGCTTGTAAAGAGAGGACTGTGTGGTCCTTGTACGGTGTAGTTCCCAGTTCACCCAGAGAGGCAGTACTATGCCTAGGGGGCCCCAGACTGCCAGAAATCACAAGAAGAACAGTTCAATCTGGAACCATCTGAAGCTTGTTCAGCAAAACTATAAAACTCAGTCCCATTTTCTGAAAAAGAAGAACTCGAGTCATTGACGATCATAACTCCAAAAAGATCAATAAAAGTGTCTATAAAACACAGTCATTTAGTCTGGTTTAATAAATAAAAATACCAAGAAATTACACATTTAGTTACACAAGCTCAACTGACTAAAAGAAATGCTGGTTTTGAAATTAAGTGGCCCCGATCTGAACAGGGGCCTCGCTACGTTCATTCAGGGAGGGCCCCCCGCCATCTATAACATTATAAATCCAAATGGCCAGAACATAAACCATCCCTAAAACGCTCGTCGCCATCGCCAGCGCGGAAAAGTTGGAAAAAACAATCAAAAGATTCCGCTCTAGTGACGTGGACTAAGCACCAAACCACACCCTGTATCAGGTTTCATCCAATCACACGTCTCACTGAGATGAAAGCACGTGTTCTGCTTCTGTCATTCTGACATGTCTAAGGTCTAAACGCAGGATATTGACAATGACATTAGTGTCTCACTCTCTCGTCCTCTTGAGACTATCTCAATGTGGTGAGGGAGTTCTCCACTTTAGGGAGAATAAAGACCAAGTCAAAAGTCAATTCACTGTCAACAAAGAGACTGAGAACCTGATGCTCTTGGAACTGAAGGTCCCAATAACCCTGATAGTGCTGGAACTGAAGGTCCCAATAACCCTGATGGTCCTGGAACTGAAGGTCCCAACTGAAAGTCCCAATAACCCTGATGGTCCTGGAACTGAAGGTCCCAATGACCCTGATGGTCCTGGAACTGAAGGTCGCAATAACCCTGATGGTCCTGGAACTGAAGGTCCCAATGACCCTGATGGTCCTGGAACTGAAGGTCGCAATAACCCTGATGGTCCTGGAACTGAAGGTCCCAATAACCCTGATGGTCCTGGAACTGAAGGTCCCAATAACCCTGATGGTCCTGGAACTGAAGGTCCCAATAACCCTGATGGTCCTGGAACTGAAGGTCCCAATAACCCTGATGGTCCTGGAACTCAAGGTCCCAATAACCCTGATGGTCCTGGAACTGAAGGTCCCAATAACCCTGATGGTCCTGGAACTGAAGGTCCCAATAACCCTGATGGTCCTGGAACTGAAGGTCCCAATAACCCTGATGGTCCTGGAACTGAAGGTCCCAACTGAAAGTCCCAATAACCCTGATGGTCCTGGAACTGAAGGTCCCAATAACCCTGATGGTCCTGGAACTGAAGGTCCCAATAACCCTGATGGTCCTGGAACTGAAGGTCCCAATAACCCTGATGGTCCTGGAACTGAAGGTCCCAATAACCCTGATGGTCCTGGAACTCAAGGTCCCAATAACCCTGATGGTCCTGGAACTGAAGGTCCCAATAACCCTGATGGTCCTGGAACTGAAGGTCCCAATAACCCTGATGGTCCTGGAACTGAAGGTCCCAATAACCCTGATGGTCCTGGAACTGAAGGTCCCAATAACCCTGATGGTCCTGGAACTGAGGCCTGATCCTGCCTTGAGCTAAAACTGTACATATTTACATTAATGTGTATTATACAGTGTCCATTAGTAATACATTGAAATTACTATGTCTTTGTGTATATTTATCATTTCCATTAAGTTTTGGAAAGTCAATATTCTATGTATACACCATGTAATAGTGTGTTTAGACTTATACGCCATGTAATAGTGTGTTTAGACTTATACACCATGTAATAGTGTGTTTAGACTTATACACCATGTAATAGTGTGTTTAGGCTTATACACCATGTAATAGTGTGTTTAGGCTTATACACCATGTAATAGTATGTTTAGACTTATACACCATGTAATAGTGTGTTTAGACTTATACACATGTAATAGTGTGTTTAGACTTATACACCATGTAATAGTGTGTTTAGGCTTATACACCATGTAATAGTGTGTTTAGACTTATACACATGTAATAGTGTGTTTAGGCTTATACACCATGTAATAGTGTGTTTAGACTTATACACCATGTAATAGTGTGTTTAGACTTATACACCATGTAATAGTGTGTTTAGGCTTATACACCATGTAATAGTGTGTTTAGACTTATACACATGTAATAGTGTGTTTAGACTTATACACCATGTAATAGTGTGTTTAGGCTTATACACATGTAATAGTATGTTTAGACTTATACACCATGTAATAGTGTGTTTAGACTTATACACATGTAATAGTGTGTTTAGGCTTATACACATGTAATAGTGTGTTTAGACTTATACACATGTAATAGTGTGTTTAGACTTATACACCGTGTAATAGTGTGTTTAGGCTTATACACCGTGTAATAGTGTGTTTAGGCTTATACACCGTGTAATAGTGTGTTTAGGCTTATACACCGTGTAATAGTGTGTTTAGGCTTATACACCGTGTAATAGTGTGTTTAGACTTATACACATGTAATAGTGTGTTTAGACTTATACACCATGTAATAGTATGTTTAGACTTATACACATGTAATAGTGTGTTTAGACTTATACACCATGTAATAGTGTGTTTAGACTTATACACCATGTAATAGTGTGTTTAGACTTATACACCATGTAATAGTGTGTTTAGGCTTATACACCATGTAATAGTATGCTTAGACTTATACACCATGTAATAGTGTGTTTAGACTTATACACATGTAATAGTGTGTTT
Organism: Eucyclogobius newberryi; assembly: GCF_026437365.1. Taxonomy (NCBI): domain Eukaryota; kingdom Metazoa; phylum Chordata; class Actinopteri; order Gobiiformes; family Gobiidae; genus Eucyclogobius; species Eucyclogobius newberryi. The sequence goes on along the minus strand of NW_027315801.1, from coordinate 34,923,860 downwards.
AGACTTATACACATGTAATAGTGTGTTTAGACTTATACACCATGTAATAGTGTGTTTAGACTTATACACCATGTAATAGTGTGTTTAGGCTTATACACCATGTAATAGTGTGTTTAGGCTTACACACCATGTAATAGTGTGTTTAGACTTATACACATGTAATAGTGTGTTTAGACTTATACACCATGTAATAGTGTGTTTAGACTTATACACCATGTAATAGTGTGTTTAGGCTTATACACCATGTAATAGTATGTTTAGACTTATACACATCTAATAGTGTGTTTAGACTTATACACATGTAATAGTGTGTTTAGACTTATACACATGTAATAGTGTGTTTAGACTTATACACATGTAATAGTGGGTTTAGACTTATACACATGTAATAGTGTGTTTAGACTTATACACATGTAATAGTGTGTTTAGACTTATACACCATGTAATAGTATGTTTAGACTTATACACATGTAATAGTATGTTTAGACTTATACACCATGTAATAGTGTGTTTAGACTTATACACCATGTAATAGTGTGTTTAGACTTATACACTATGTAATAGTGTGTTTAGACTTATACACCATGTAATAGTGTGTTTAGACTTATACACCATGTAATAGTGTGTTTAGGCTTATACACCATGTAATAGTATGTTTAGACTTATAAACCATGTAATAGTGTGTTTAGGCTTATACACCATGTAATAGTGTGTTTAGACTTATACACCATGTAATAGTGTGTTTAGGCTTATACACCATGTAATAGTATGTTTAGACTTATAAACCATGTAATAGTGTGTTTAGACTTATACACATGTAATAGTGTGTTTAGACTTATACACATGTAATAGTGTGTTTAGACTTATACACATGTAATAGTGTGTTTAGACTTATACACCATGTAATAGTGTGTTTAGACTTATACACATGTAATAGTGTGTTTAGACTTATACACCATGTAATAGTGTGTTTAGACTTATACACCATGTAATAGTGTGTTTAGGCTTATACACCATGTAATAGTGTGTTTAGACTTATACACCATGTAATAGTGTGTTTAGACTTATACACATGTAATAGTGTGTTTAGACTTATACACCATGTAATAGTATGTTTAGACTTATACACCATGTAATAGTGTGTTTAGACTTATACACCATGTAATAGTGTGTTTAGACTTATACACCATGTAATAGTGTGTTTAGACTTATACACATGTAATAGTGTGTTTAGACTTATACACCATGTAATAGTGTGTTTAGACTTATACACATGTAATAGTGTGTTTAGACTTATACACCATGTAATAGTGTGTTTAGACTTATACACATGTAATAGTGTGTTTAGACTTATACACATGTAATAGTGTGTTTAGACTTATACACCATGTATGTTTAGTTTGGACACCCCTGATATAGACCATATACGTTTAAGAAACAATTTAAAGCAATAACAACCAAAACCTGCTTGTTTAAACCAAAATGTGTTCTAGACCATCGTATGGCTACAACATATTTAGATATAAGTATTTTTCATGACTTCAATCACATACAAAATTGTGCAAAATTAAAAAAGCATTTTGACAATTTATTACTTGTAAAACAAACCAGGAAATACAACCGGTTATGTTCTAACTCCAAGAGCGAAGAGGAGAGAGGAGGAGAGAGAGGAAGAGGAGGAGAGAGGAGGAGAGAGAGGAAGAGGAGGAGAGAGGAGGAGAGAGAGAGGAGGAAGAGAGCGGAGGAGAGAGGAGGAGAGTAGAGGAGAGAGGAGAAGAGTAGAGGAGAGAGAAGAAGAGAGAGAGGAAGAGGAGGAGAGAGGAGAAGCGAGAGAGGAAGAGGAGGAGAGATGAGAGGAAGAGGAGGAGAGAGGATGAGCGAGAGGAAGAGGAGGAGAGAGGAGGAGAGAGGAGAAGCGAGAGAGGAAGAAGGGGAGAGATTAGAGGAAGAGGAGGAGAGAGGAGAGAGGAGGAAAGATGAGGAGAGAGGAGAAGCGAGAGAGGAAGAGGAGGAGAGAGGAGGAGAGCGAGAAGAAGAGGAGGAGAGAGGAGGAGGAGAGAGGAAGAGGAGGAGAGAGGAGAAGTGAGAGAGGAAGCGGAGGAGAGAGAGAAGAAGAGGAGGAGAGAGGAGGAAAGATGAGGGGACATGTGCATAACAATGAGACTCTAAATGACGTCCACACCTGAACCAAACAGAAGCCCACGTACCACAGTTTGAGAACGTCACATGACCACGAACAGCCTGGTTCTGTTCAGCTGTAAGGTTCCTCTTTTCTGTGAGTTCTCGTGTGCACCACAAGATTACTACGTTGAGTGAACGCTTTACCACAGATAGAACAGCAGAATGGTTTAATGCCTGTGTGAATACGTACATGTTGACAGAGAGCAGAATAGTCTGAAAACCTCTTTGAACACGTTGAACAGCTGAAAGGTTTCTCGCCTGTGTGAATACGAATGTGTGTCTTGAGAGCCGATGATATATTGAATGTTTTCGCGCACGTTGGACAGCTGTAGGGTTTTTCACCAGTGTGAATCCTTTCATGTAATTTGAGTGCGCTCTTTTGTGAAAATCCTTTTTTACAGGTTGAACAGATGTAAGGTTTCTCGCCTGTGTGCATTCTAATGTGTACTTTTAAATGACTTTTACATGTAAATGTTTTGTTACAAAATGAGCACTCGAGTGTATTCTGCTTGAGAGATGGTTTGGAGTTTGTTCTGATCTGGACTTGGTCGTGGAGGTCTCCGTCAGACTCGCTCTCCATCGGTGCTCCTGAACAGCTGAAAGGGGGAATCCAGTCATCATCATTGTCTGTGTCAGAAGACTCTCCCTCAGTCTGTGGGTGTAAATGTGGCTCTTCGTCGTCGTTCTCTCCTCGTGTTTCCTCTTCGTCCTCAGCTTGGTGAAACACTGTCGACTCTTCTTTCTTCACACAAACTGCACTGGACTCTTGAACGGCTCTGAAAATAAAATTGAAACAATCTATAAACTCGTCTGAAAAAAACACACACTGCGTAACATTCTGAGTTAAAATTAGAGAAGGGAAGGACTGACTGGACTGTGCCTCATAGAGACTATTTCTATTCTGAATGTGTAATATCATTTATTCACCTCAATTATGTCCAAAAGAATGGAACAAATACTCACAAACTGAATCCACAAAGATCAGAAAGGATTTATTACCAAACGACAAACACAAGACGACATGAGGCCATCTTTACACACAATGAAACAAAGATGTAATAATAAGTCTGGACGGTAATAAAGTATTTGATTCTGTAGCTGGACTTGTTTATTTAAAGTGTTAAACAAATTTCAAATCGATGATTTAAGAATAAAAAAAAACATTGCGCTCTTTACGATGGTCCAAAATCAAGAATTAAAATGAATGGCCACTAGACAGATCCACACTTTGGAGAGAAGGGTGAGACAGGGCTGTGCTTGGTCCCCCCTCCTGTTTGCTTCGTATTTGAAACCATTGTCCCAATTTATTAGACAATCAGAAACAATTCATGATGTCTCAGGAAATACGACCCACTATATTCTTACTCCAAGAGCGAGGAGGAGAGAGGAGGAGAGAGAAGGAGAGAGAGGAGGAGAGAGGAGGAGAAGAGAGGACCACAAACAGTCTCCAGTCTGGTTCTGTTCAGCTGTATGGTTCCTCTTTTCTGTGAGTTCTCATGTGCACCACAAGATTACTACTTTGAGTGAATGCTTTACCACAGATAGAACAGCAGAATGGTTTCTCGCCCGTGTGAATACGTACATGTTGACAGAGAGCAGAATAGTCTGAAAACATTTTTGAACACGTTGGACAGCTGTAAGGTTTCTCGCCTGTGTGAATTTGAATGTGTCTCTTGAGAGCCGATGATACATTGAATGTTTTCGCGCACGTTGGACAGCTGTAGGGTTTTTCACCAGTGTGAATCCTTTCATGTAATTTGAGTGAGTTCTTTTGGGCAAATCCTTTTTTACAGGTTGAACAGATGTAAGGTTTCTCACCAGTGTGCATTCTAATGTGTATTTCTAAATGACTTTTGCGCGTAAATATTTTTTTGCAAAATGAGCACTCGTGTGTATTCTTCTTGAGAGATGGTTTGGAGTTTGTTCTGATCTGGACTTGGTCGTGGAGGTCTCCGTCAGCCTCGGTCTCCATCTGTGCTCCTGAACAGCTGAAAGGGGCACTCCAGTTGTCATGATTGTCTGTGTCTGAAGGCCCTCCCTCAGTCTGTGGGTGTAAATGTGGCCCTTCGTCGTCGTTCTCTCCTCGTGTTTCCTCTTCATCCTCAGTTTGGTGAAACACTGTCCACTCTTCTTTCTTCACACAAACTGCACTGGACTCTTGAACGGCTCTGAAAAGAAAATTGAAACAATATAAAAACATGTATGAAATGATTTAAGAAAAAATAATAATACTGCGTAACATTCTGAGTTAAAATGATAAATAAAACCTGCTAAACGTCGCTTAAGCTGAGGACACAATATACATCTTTTCCAGTTGTGAGAAATTTAGAATGTTGAGGTCGACACGACACGACTGGACTGAGTTTGATTATAAAGTCTGAGGTCGACATGACTGGATGTGATTACAGAGAAGTTTCAGTAAACTGTCTTTTGTACTGGAGCATGGCCAAAATCAGGCTGTGACTGGAGTCTAGTCGCATCTTTCTGTCGTCCACACTTTGTGATTCAAAGGAGATTCCAGTTGAAACTGGTCCAAACTACGAGACTGAAGCAGCTGCAACTGACTTCAACTAGAGACGACTGAGAGTGACTGAGCACATCTGAAAATATTAAGAAAAACTGGAATAACTGACATTGAAATACAAAGTGCAATCAAAAGATTTCAAAACAATAAGTCCCCGGGAGCGATGGGTTCACCTCAGAGTGGTATAAAGCTCCTTTGCTTTTAACACCTTTATACTGGGCTCTTGAAAAAGCTCAGATCCTTCTGAGTTGAAAGAGATCATCATATCCCTGATACCAAAAGACGGGAAGGACTGACTGGACTGTGCCTCATAGAGACTATTTCTATTCTTAATGTGGAATTTCGTTTATTCACCTCAATTATGTCCAAAAGAATGGAACAAATCCTCACAAACTAATGCCACTAAGATCAGACAGGATTTATTACCAAATGTCAAACACAAGACGACATGAGGCCATCTTTACACACAATGAAACAAAGATGTAATAATAAGTCTGGACGCTGAAAAAACTTTTGATTCAGTAGCTGGTCATATTTATTTAAAGTGTTAAACAAATTTCAAATCGATGATTTAATAATAAAAAAAAATTACGCACTTTACGATAGTCCAAAATCAAGAATTAAAATGAATGGCCAATAGACAGATCCACAGACTTTGGAGAGAAGGGTGAGACAGGGCTGTGCTTAGTCCCCCCTCCTGTTCGCTTTGTAATTGGAACCATTGGCCCAATTTATTAGACGATCAGAAACAATTCATGATGTCTCAGGAAATACAACCCATCATCTTCTTACTCCAAGAGCGAGGAGGAGAGAGGAGGAGAGAGGAGGAGAGAGAAGGAGAGAGGAGGAGAGGAGGAGGAGAGAGGGCCACGTCTCCAGTCTGGTTCTGTACAGCTGTATGGTTCCTCTTTTCTGTGAGTTCTCGCGTGCACCAAAAGATTACTATGTTTTGAGAATGCTTTACCACAGATAGAACAGCAGAATGGTTTCATTCCTGTGTGAATACGTACATGTTGACAGAGAGCAGAATAGTCTGAAAACCTTTTTGAACACGTTGAACAGCAGTAAGGTTTCTCGCCTGTGTGAATACGAATGTGTCTCTTGAGAGCCGATGATACATTGAATGTTTTCGCGCACGTTGGACAGCTGTAGGGTTTTTCACCAGTGTGAATCCTTTCATGTAATTTGAGTGAGCTCTTTTGGGAAAAAAACTTTTTTACAAGTTGAACAGATGAAAGGTTTCTCGCCTGTATGCTTTCTAATGTGTATTTCTAAATGACTTGTACGGGTAAATATTTTGTTACAAAATGAGCACTCGAGTGTATTCTGCTTGAGAGATGGTTTGGAGTTTGTTCTGATCTGGACTTGGTCGTGGAGGTCTCCGTCAGACTCTGTCTCCATCGGTGCTCCTGAACAGCTGAAAGGGGGAATCCAGTCATCATCATTGTCCGTGTCAGAAGACCCTCCCTCAGTCTGTGGGTGTAAATGTGTCTCTTCGTTGTTCTCTCCTCGTGTTTCCTCTTCGTCCTCAGTTTGGTGAAACACTGTCGACTCTTCTTTCTTCACACAAACTGCACTGGACTCTTGAACGGCTCTGAAAATAAAATTTAAAAAAATCTAAAATCACGTATGCAATAATTACAAAAAAAACAAAACACTGCGTAACATTCTGAGTTAAAATGATAAATAAAACCTGCTAAACGTCGATTAAGCTGAGGACACAATACACATTTTTTCCAGTTGTGAGAAATTTAGAGTCCGAGGTCGACACGACACGACTGGGTGTGATTATAGAGAAGTTTGCATGGAAGTTTCAGTAAACTGTCTTTTGTACTGGAGCATGGCCAAAATCAGGCTGTGACTGACTTCAACTAGAGACGACTGAGAGTGACTGAGCACATCTGAAAATATTAAGGAAAACTGGAATAACTGACATTGAAATACAAAGTGCAATCAAAAGATTTAAAAACAATAAGTCCCCGGGAGCGATGGGTTCACCTCAGAGTGGTATAAAGCTCCTTTGCTTTTAACACCTTTAAACTGGGCTCTTGAAAAAGCTCTGATCCCTCTGAGTTGATACCAAAAGAAGGGAAGGACTGACTGGACTGTGCCTCATAGAGACTATTTCTATTCTGAATGTGGAATATCGTTTATACACCTCAATTATGTCCAAAAGAATGGAACAAATACTCAAAAACTGAATCCACAAAGATCAGACAGGATTTATTACCAAATGTCAAACACAAGACGACATGAGACCATCTTTACATACAATGGCACAAATACAAAAACAATGAAACAAAGAGGTAATAAGTTTGGACGCTGAAAAAACCTTTGATTCTGAAGCTGGACTTATTTATTTAAAGCGTTAAACAAATTTCAAATTGATGTTTTAATACAAAAAAAAAAAACATTGGGCTCTTTACAATGGTCCAAAATCAAGAATTAAAACGAATGGCCAATAGACAGATCCACAGACTTTGGAGAGAAGGGTGAGACAGGGCTGTGCTTGGTCCCCCCTCCTGTTCGCTTTGTACTTGGAACCATTGGCCCAATTTATTAGACAATCAGAAACAATTCATGATGTCTCAGGAAATACAACCCATCATCTTCTCACTCCAAGAGCGAGGAGGAGAGAGGAGGAGAGAGGATGAGAGGAGAGAGAAGGAAAGAGGAGAGAGGAGGAGCGAGGAGGAGTAAGGAGGAGAGAGGAGGAGAGAGGAGGAGAGAGGAGGAGAGAGGAGAAGAGAGGACCACGTCTCCAGTCTGGTTCTGTTCAGCTGTATGGTTCCTCTTTTCTGTGAGTTCTCATGTGCACCACAAGACTACTATTTTTTGAGAACGCTTTACCACAGATCGAACAGCAGAATGGTTTCATTCCTGTGTGAATACGTACATGTTGACAGAGAGCAGAATAGTCTGAAAACCTTTTTGAACATGTTGAACAGCCGTAAGGTTTCTCGCCTGTGTGAATACGAATGTGTGTCTTGAGAGCCGATGATACATTGAATGTTTTCGCGCACGTTGGACAGCAGGCAGGAGCTCAATGATCAACAAGTTGATCATTGAGCTCCGGCCTGTCTCTTGTTGTCACGTCATCTGACCTCCGGCTGCGTGACTCGGACACTCGGGTGAAGAGAGGGGCGGAGCTGTAGAGCACCACCTGGTGATGTGTTGGATCCGCTGGCGGAGGATGAAGCCAGACAGACTTGGAAGACCCAATCGCATTGTGAGGGTCTGTTGGGAACGTCTTGCGGAGCCCTCTGTCGGAAGTGTCTTCACCTCACACCTCCGGGAAAGTTTCTCCAGATTCCAGGGGGAGGCTGGGGACATTGAGTCCGAGTGGACCATATTCTCCACCTCCATTGTCAATACGGCTGCTCGGAGCTGTGGTCGCAAGCTCTCAGGTGCCTGTCGCGTGGCAACCCCCGAACTCGGTGGTAGACACCGGAAGCAAGGGATGTCGTCAGGCGGAAGAAGGAGGCCTATCAGGCCTATTTGGCTTGTAGGTCTCCTGAGGCCGTTGAAAGGTATCGGCGGGCCAGGCGAGCCGCCGCTTGTGCTGTTGCCGAGTCAAAAACTCTGGGCTGGGAGGAGTTCGGGGAGGCCATGGAGGAGGACTATCGGTTGGGCCCAAAAAAATTCTGGGAAACCGTCCAGCGCCTCAGGAGGGGGAAGCAGTGCTTCACCAACACCGTTTATGGTGTGGGTGGAGACCTGCTAACCTCGACTGGGGATGTCGTCGGACGGTGGAAGGAATACTTTGAGGACCTCCTTAATCCCTCAGTTACGTCTTCCAAAGAGGAAGCAGAGACCAGGGACTAAGAGGCTGGCTCGTCCATCACCCAAGCTGAAGTCACCAGGTTGTTCGCAAACTCCTCGGTGGCAGGGCTCCGGGGGTGGATGAGATCCGCCCTGAGTACCCAAAGTCTCTGGAAGTTGTAGGACTGTCTTGGATGACACGTCTCTGCAAAATCACGTGGCGGTCGGGGACAGTGTCTCTGGACTGGCAGACCCGGGGTGGTGGTCCCTCTGTTCAAGAAGGGGGACCGGAGGGTGTGTTCCAACTACAGAGGGATCACACTCCTCAGCCTCACATAAGGGGTATTCCAGGTCCTGGAGAGGAGAATCTGACTGATAGTCGAACCTCGGATTCAGGAGGAGCAGAGTGGTTTTCGTCCCAGTCGTGGAACACTGGACCAGCTCTAGACCCTCCATCGGGTGCTCGAGGGTTCATGGGAGTTTGCCCAACCAGTCCACATGTGCTTTGTGGATCTGGAGAAGGCTTTCGACCGTGTCCTCGGGGTGTCCTTTGGGGGGTGCTCTGGGTTTCTTTGTCCGGTCCCTGTATGACCGGAGCAGGAGCTGTGTTCGCATTGCCGGCAGTAAGTCAGATCTGTTCCCAGTGCATGTTGGACTCCTCAGGGCTGCCTTTTGTCACCGGTTCTTTTAAATTTTTTATGGACAGAATTTCTAGGCGCAGTCAGGGGTCGGAGGGTGTGTTCAGGGGTCGGAGGGTGTGGTCAGGGGTCGGAGGGTGTCCGGTTTGGGGACCACAGGATCTCATCTCTCATCTGTTTGCAGACGATGTTGTCCTGATGGCTCCATCAAACCCGGACCTGCAGCATGCACTGGGACGGTTTGCAGCCGAGTGTGAAGCGGCTGGGATGAGAATCAGCACCTCCAAATCCGAGGCCATGGTTCTCGACCGGAAAAAGGTGTCTTGCCCTCTTCAGGTGGGTGGGGAGTCCTTGCCCCAAGTGGAGAGTTCAAGTATCTCGGGGTCTTGTTCACGAGTGAGGGAAGGATGGAGCGTGAGATCGACAGGCGGATCGGTGCAGCGGCTGCAGTGATGCAGTCGCTGCATCGACTGTTGTGGTGAAGAAGGAGCTGAGTCCAAAGACAAAGCTCTTGATTTACCGGTCGGTCTACGTTCCTACCCTCACCTATGATCATGAGGGGTAATCACTGAAAGGGCAAGACCGTGGATACAAGCGGTCGAAATGAGTTTCCTCCACCAGGTGGCTGGGCGCTTCCTTAGAGATAGGGTGAGGAGCTCAGTCACACGGGAGGAGCTCGGAGTAGAGCCAAAAGAATGGAACAAATCCTCCCAAACTGAACTGAGGATTTATTACCAAACGACAAACACATGACAACATGAGACCATCTTTACACACAATGAGACAAATACAAAAACAATGAAACAAAGATGAAATAATAAGTCTGGACGCTGAAAAAACTTTTGATTCTGTAGCTGGACTTATTTATTTAAAGTGTTAAACAAATTTCAAATCGATGATTTAATAATTAAAAAAAAACACCCGGATCTTTACGATGGTCCAAAATCAAGAATTAAAATGAATGGCCACTAGACAGATCCACAGACTTTGGAGAGAAGGGTGAGACAGGGCTGTGCTTGGTCCCCCCTCCTGTTTGCTTTGTATTTGAAACCATTGTCCCAATTTATTAGACAATCAGAAACAATTTATGATGTCTCAGGAAATACGACCCACTATATTCTTACTCCAAGAGCGAGGAGGAGAGAGGAGGAGAGAGAAGGAGAGAGAGGAGGAGAGAGGAGGAGAGAGAGGAGGAGAGAGGAGGAAAGAGGAGGGGAGAGGACCATGTCTCAGTCAGGTTCTGTCCAGCTGCATGGTTCCTCTTTTTTGTGAGTTCTCGTGTGCGTCCCAAGATTACTACGATTTGTGAACGCTTTACCACAGATAGAACAGCAGAATGGTTTCTCGCCCGTGTGAGTACGTGCATGTTGACAGAGAGCAGAACAGTCTGAAAACCTTTTTGAACACGTTGAACAGCTGTAAGGTTTCTCGCCTGTGTGAATTCGAATGTGTCTCTTGAGAGCCGATGATACATTGAATGTTTTCGCGCACGTTGGACAGCTGTAGGGTTTTTCACCAGTGTGAATCCTTTCATGTAATTTTATTGAGCTCTTTTGGACAAACCCTTTTTTACAGATTGGACAGCTGTAAGGTTTCTCGCCTGTGTGCATTCTAATGTGTACTTTTAAATGACTTTTATGTAGAAATTTTCTTTTACAAAATGAACACTCGTGTGTTTTCTGCTTGAGAGATGGTTCGGAGTTTGTTCTGATCTGGACTTGGTTGTGGGGGTTTCCTTCAGCCTCGGTCTTCATCTGTGCTCCTGAACGGCTGAAAGTGGGAATCCAGTCATCATCATTGTCTGTGTCAGAAGACTCTCCCTCAGTCTGTGGGTGTAAATGTGTCTCTTTGTCGTTCTCTCCTCGTATTTCCTCTTCGTCCACAGTTTGGTGAAACACTGTCGACTCTTCTTTCTTCACACAAACTGCACTGGACTCTTGAACGGCTCTGAAAATAAAATTGAAAAAATCTAAAATCATGTCTGAAATTATTTAAGAAGAAAAAAACAAGAACACTGCGCAACATTCTGAGGTAAAATTATAAATAAAACCTGCTAAACGTCGCTTAAGCTCAGAATCAGAATAAAGTTTTTTGCCATTTGTCAATGAGCAGGGTTCACGAACATAGTCCTGGTGCAACACAAACATCAAACACTGAACAATGAATACAAAAACAATGGACAATGAATAGCTACCAGATATTAAAAATGGGTAAGTAGAGTTGAAAATAGACATGATATGTACATAAATAAAATATGTAGTGCAATAAAAAGTGAACAGTGCAGTGATTGCAAAGGGCTTAAGCAGTGTTCATGAGTACAACGGCAGAGGGAAAGAAACTGTTCCTATGACGGGAGGTTCTGGTCCGGATGGACCGTGTCCTCCTGTCTGAGGGGAGCGGGTCAAATAGTCCGTGTCCAGAGTGAGAAGGGTCTGTGATTCGACCTGCTCGTCCCAGAGCCCTGGAAACGTACAGGTCCTGCAGAGATGGAAGTCCACGGCCAATCACCTTCTCAGCAGAGCGCACAATGTGCTGTAGTTTCTGTTTGTCCCTGGCTGTGGCTCCAGCGTACTACACGGTGATGGAGGAGGTGAGGATGGACTCAATGATGGCCGTGTAGAACTGCACCGTCATCTCCGCTTGCAGCTTAGCTTTCCTCAGATGCTGCAGGAAGTACATCCTCTGCTGGGCCTTCCCGGTGAGGAAGCTGATGGTGAGCCCCCACTTAAGGTCCGGGTGATGGTGGTGCCGAGAAAGCGGAGGGAGTCCACAGTGGAGATGGGGGAGTCCGAGATGGTGAGGGGGGGCATTGCCTTTCCTGAAGTCCAATATAATCTCCACTGTCTTCTGGGTGTTGAACTCCAGGTTGTTACCGCTGCACCAGGACACCAGCCGGTCCCACCTCCCTCCTGTAGAGACTCATCCCCATCCCAGATGAGCCCAAAGAGGGTGGTGTCGTCCGCAAACTTGATTAGTTTTACGGAGTCGTGGCTGGAGGTGCAGCAGTTTGTGTACAGGGAGCAGAGCAGGGGAGAAAGTACACAGCCCTGTGGACCTCCTGTGCTGATAGTCCGAGTGTCTGAGACATTCTTCCCCAGCCGCACGCACTGCCTCAGATCCGTTAGGAAGTCAGTGCTCCCCCTGCAGGTGGAGTCAGTGCTCCCTCTGCAGGTGGAGTCAGCGCTCCCCCTGCAGGGGGAGTCAGGCACGTTGAGCTGGGAGAGCTTGTCCCGGAGCAGAGCAGGAGGATGGTGTTGAATGCCGAGCTGAAGTCCACAAACAGGATCCTGGCGTAGGTTCCCAGGGAGTCCAGGTGGTGCAGGGTGAAGTGGAGCACCAGGTTGATAGCGTTGTCCACAGACCCGTTGGTTCTGTAGGCGAACTGCATAGGTTCCAGCAGGGGGTCCAGCAGGGGGGAGGAGATGGACTTGAGGTGGGGGAGGACCAGGCGCTCAAATGACTTCATGACTACAGACGTCAGCGCCACAGGTCTGTAGTCATGAAGTCCAGTGATACAGGGCTTCTTGGGGACAGGGACAATAATGGACGACTTGAAGCTGGGACATGGCATGACTCCAGGAGGTGTTAAAAATGTCAGTGAAGACAGGGGCCAGCTCGCCTGCACAGTGTCTTAGGGTGGCCGGGGTGACACCATCTGGTCCAGCAGCTTTTCGCGGGTTGGATTTGCAAAATAGTCTGCACACATCCTGTTCCTGAACTGAGAGAGGGGTGGGGTAGTTGGGGGGACCAGGGTTGGGTTGGCAGAGGTGGCCACAGTGGGGGAGGGGGTGTCAGATCTGCAGCAGAAAGTATTTAGTCGTTGGGCCAGTTTTCTGTCATCTACAGAAGGGGGGGCTCTGGGCTTGTAGTTTGTGAGAAGCTGGAGCCCACTCCACACAGAGGCGGGGCCACTCCACACAGAGGCGGGGCCACTCCACACAGAGGCGGGGCCATTCCACACAGAGGCGGGGTTGTTGTATGAGAACTGCTGCTTCAGACGTGTGTTGTACTGGGCTCTACCTCCCTGCTAAACCCGTACTTTGCTGAGGACACACTACACAATTTTCCAGTTGTGAGAAATTTAGAATGTTGAGGTCGACACGACACGACTGGGTGTGATTATAGAGAAGTTTGCATGGAAGTTTCAGTAAACTGTCTTTTGTACTGGAGCATGGCCAAAATCAGGCTGTGACTGGAGTCTAGTCGCATCTTTCTGTCGTCCACACTTTGTGATTCAAAGGAGATTCCAGTTGAAACTGGTCCAAACTACGAGACTGAAGCAGCTGCGACTGACTTCAACTAGAGACGACTGAGAGTGACTGAGTGCATCTGAAAATCTTAAGAAAAACTGGAATAACTGACATTGAAATACAAAGTGCAATCAAAAGATTTAAAAACAATCAAAGCCGCTTTAGCGGCGATGATGCCGACCACCTTCCCCGCGCGACCGCCTTCCCCGCGTGTCCATGTTTTCTGCTGCGTTTTGCGTCAGACCAAACGAAGCTCAGTAATTCACAGTTGATGATTGTGTAGTTTGCAATTCAATTAGTAGTTTGTCCTGACAAATTGCAAGATTGTGCTGAACGCAGACCTGAGCAGGGAGAAAGGGAGAGAGCCTCGGTGACCCGGATGCACGCCCTAGCAACAGAGACCCGCTGCTAATGCTAATGCTAATGCTAATGCTAACGCTAACGCTAATGCTAATGCTAAGACCGAGGCACGAGAGGGAATGTCCCATCAAAATAAAAGAGAAAAAGGAAATGAGGACATTCATTGCGCCTCTGCTGGCCAATTGTGAAAATACACAATATCTGTAATACCCTTTTTGCGTCTCAAGGAGAATATAAACCATGAGTTTCAAACAAATCAGACAATGTTGAGTGTTTCACACAATGGGGGCGCTATAGAGTAAATTTGTTACATGGGTATTTATTTCCACTCAGATCATAAAAACGCATTAGTGAGTGAAATATGAGCTCCGTAGATCATTTCCAATGGGCGTGACTTGTCCTTGAAAAAACAGGAAATTAAGCCTTTTTTGAGACCGTAAAGAATATTTAAAAAAAAAATTGGCTGATTATTAAATTTCAATGTCTTTAGATGCCAAAAGTGTTGTTTTGAGCTTGATTGGACAAAAAACCTAGGACAAGTACAATTTTGGAAAAAAAAAAAGTCAAGCGTGGCGGTGCCACTTTGATTCGACATGGCTGACTTCCTGTTTATCATAGAGCGATGCTCCAGGTGTGTTTTACTTGTCAAAGGTCAGAGGTCAAAGGTAGCTCTATCACTGTCCCAAGTCTCACGTGCCTAGGCCAAAGATTAAGCGTTTCATGTTTTTAAATTTTTGCTCTAGGTGGCGTTGTTGCGTTCTCGCAGCCTCCTTTTTATTTTATTTCGAGCCGATCGCGTCTATGACCCCATGTCGGTGTAATCCCTCATTCGTCCAGGCGTGTTCCATAGTAGAAAAAGCTTCAGTTGTAGTCATCTGGACTCAGTTTGAAAAAATAGACGTTTCGACTCTCATCCAAGAGTCATTGTCAATAAAAGAATTTAGATCGAGAACTCCGATATTAATACTGTTCTGTGGTAAGACCCGCCCATTGGGAGGAGCCTTCCTGAAGTAGAAAGAGTTGTTTGTTTCAACAGAAACTCCCCCTTGTATCTACCGAGCCTATTCAGAATTTTAATGGGCTATTAGAATCCTCTTTGTCTTTGTGAGACCCTGGCTCAACCACCCTGAGTACCTGATTAGCATCTACATGTCCTGGTCCTGGTCCTCTACCTTTCCAGGGGTTCAGTATACCATTATAGATACCAGGGAGATAGAATCTGAGCCCTCCATTCCTGTTTAAAGAAGGTCTTTCTTTTTTAACAAAAATAGCTTCCTTGACTCCTCTTTCAAACCATCTTTTCTCCTGCTTAAAACCTTCACCTCACCGTCTTCAAACGAGTGATTAGAGGCTTCAAATCCCCTGGAAAGGTAGAGGACCAGGACCAGGACATGTAGATGCTAATCAGGTACTCAGGGTGGTTGAGCCAGGGTCTCACAAAGACAAAGAGGATTCTAATAGCCCATTAAAATTCTGAATAGGCTAGCTCGGTAGATACAAGGGGGAGTTTCTGTTGAAACAAACAACTCTTTCTACTTCAGGAAGGCTCCTCCCAATGGGCGGGTCTTACCACAGAACAGTATTAATATCGGAGTTCTCGATCTAAATTCTTTTATTGACAATGACTCTTGGATGAGAGTCGAAACGTCTATTTTTTCAAACTGAGTCCAGATGACTACAACTGAAGCTTTTTTCTACTATTCTTCTATGACCCCATGTGTGACCTATGACCCCATGTGTGACTTTTATCGATGTTCAGGGGGTTAAAAATGCCCGAATTGTGGCAGAAAACCATGAATAATAATAATAAGAAACCAGGGGAGAACAATGAATCCTCGCATTCCATGGAATTAATTCCATTCCATGGCTCGAGCCAATAAGTCTCCGGGGAGCGATGGGTTCACCTCAGAGTGGTATAAAGCTCTAAAGACACACTTACTCCTTTGCTTTTAACACCTTTAAACTGGGCTCTTGAAAAAGCTCAGATCCTTCTGAGTTGAAAGAGATCATCATATCCCTGATACCAAAAGAAGGGAAGGACTGACTGGACTGTGCCTCATAGAGACTATTTCTATTCTTAATGTGGAATTTCGTTTATTCACCTCAATTATGTCCAAAAGAATGGAACAAATCCTCACAAACTAATGCCACTAAGATCAGACAGGATTTATTACCAAACGACAAACACAAGACAACATGAGACCATCTTTACACACAATGAGACAAATACAAAATCAAAGATGTAATAATAAGTCTGGACGCTGAAAAAACGTTTGATTCTGTAGCTGGACTTATTTATTTAAAGCGTTGAACAAATTTCAAATCGATGTTTTAATTAAAAAAAAAGAAAAAAATGCGCTCTTTACAATGGTCCAAAATCAAGAATTAAAATGAATGGCCAATAGACAGATCCGCAGACTTTGGAGAGAAGGGTGAGACAGGGCTGTGCTTGGTCCCCCCTCCTGTTCGCTTTGTACTTGGAACCATTGGCCCAATTTATTAGACGATCAGAAACAATTTATGATGTCTCAGGAAATACAACCCACTATATTCTTACTCCAAGAGCGAGGAGGAGAGAGGAGGAGCGAGGAGGAGCGAGGAGGAGAGAGGAGGAGAGAGAAGGAGAGAGAAGGAGAGAGGAGGAGAGAGGAGGAGCGAGGAGGAGCGAGGAAGAGAGAGGAGAGAGGAGGAGAAAGGAGGAGAGAGGAGGAGAGAGGAGGAGAGAGAAGGAGAGAGGAGAGAGGAGAAGAGAGGAGGAGAGAGGAGGAGAGAGGAGGAGAGAGAAGGAGAGAGGAGGAGAGAGAAGGAGAGAGGAGGAGAGGAGGAGAGGAGGAGAGAGGAGAGAGAAGGAGAGAGGAGGAGAGAGGAGGAGAGAGGAGGAGAGAGAAGGAGAGAGGAGGAGAGAGAAGGAGAGAGGAGGAGAGGAGGAGAGGAGGAGAGAGGAGAGAGAAGGAGAGAGGAGGAGAGAGAAGGAGAGAGGAGGAGAGAGGAGAGGAGGAGAGAGGAGGAGAGAGAAGGAGAGAGGAGAGGAGCGAGGAGGAGAGTCTAGGACAGGGGTGGGCAAACTACGGCCCGCAGGCCACATGTGACCCGTTTGTAAAAAAAAAAAAAAATATTATATCATTTTTATTTTTTGCCCTCAGGCATCTGTCTGCACTTGAATCGTTAATAAATAGGATGTGAAATGAATTAAATAATAGATTCAACAGCCTATATTTGACAGAAAAGTGATGTTTTATTTGATATTTCATTTTGTAGATTTTTTTTTCACACCAACGATCGCGGGTCGGCTCCGCTACTTGCCTAGATTTGAATATGGCCCTAGGAGGAAAATAATTGCCCACCACTGGTCTAGGACCACGTCTCAGTCTGGCTCTGTTCAGCTGTAAGGTTCCTCTTTTCTGTGAGTTCTCATGTGCGCCACAAGATTACTACGTTTTGCGAATGCTCTACCACAGATAGAACAGCAGAATGGTTTAATGCCCGTGTGAATACGTACATGTTGAATGAGAGCAGAATAGTCTGAAAACCTTTTTGAACATGTTGAACAGCTGTAAGGTTTCTCGCCTGTGTGAATTCGAATGTGTCTCTTGAGAGCCGATGATACATTGAATGATTTCGCGCAGGTAGGACAGCTGTAGGGTTTTTCACCAGTGTGAATCCTTTCATGTAATTTTATTGAGCTCTTTTGGACAAATCCTTTTTGACAGATGGAACAGCTGTAGGGTTTCTCACCTGTATGCTTTCTAATGTGTATTTCTAGATGACTTTTACGCAGAAATATTCTTTTACAAAATGAGCATTCGAGTGCATTCTGCTTGAGAGATGGTTCGGAGTTTGTTCTGATCTGGACTTGGTCGTGGAGGTTGCTACCAGCCTCGTTCTCCATCGGTGCTCCTGAACAGCTGAAAGGGGCACTCCAGTCATCATCATTGTCTGTGTCAGAAGAGCCTCCCTTAGTCTGTGGGTGTAAATGTATCTCTTCGTTGTTCTTTCCTCGTGTTTCCTCTTCGTCCTCAGCTTGGTGAAACACTGTCGACTCTTCTTTCTTCACACAAACTGCACTGGACTCTTGAACGGCTCTGAAAATAAAATTGAAAAAATCTAAAATCACGTATGAAATGATTTAAGGGAAAAAAAAAACACTGAGTAACATTCCGAGTTAAAATGATAAATAAATCCTGCTAGTTGTGAGAACTTTAGAATGTTGAGGTCGACACAACTGGATGTGATTATAGAGAAGTTTGCATGGCCAAAATCAGGAGATTCCAGTTGAAACTGGAGACTGAAGCAGCTGCGACTGACTTCAACTAGAGACGACTGAGAGTGACTGAGCGCATCTGAAAATCTTAAGAAAAACTCAAATAACTGACATTGAAATACACAGTGCAATCAAAAGATTTAAAAACACTAAGGGATGGGTTCACCTCAGAGTGGTATAAAGCTCTAAAAGACCCTCTACTCCTTTGCTTTTAACAACTTTAAACTGGGCTCTTGAAAAAGCTCAGATCCCTTTAAGTCAGGGGTGTCAAAAATACGGCCTGGCAAACGTTTTAACTTGGCCAGCCGAACATTTCAAATTTATATTTATAAAAAAAAAAATCTATGGATTCATAGAACCATAGTTACATCCGTAACTTTCGTTTTTAACGCGACGCACAGGAGCGTGTAAAAGTAGATTTAGCATGTTTTGCATCGGTAGAACAGACGCTTCTAAGTGTGCAGCCTTAGTCACGTCAAAACGCGCTGGAGAAAATGTGGTAAACGGGTTTAAAAGGTGTATTTGCGATATAAATTAGTTAGCGCTGCGCCTAGTAGACAAGGAAACAGGCATGCGCGTCTTCTCATGCTCTTCCCGGGGCCGCGAGCAGGGACGGAGTCGCTTCGTCCCAGACTCATGTAGACGTTTGACGAAAAATTGCTTCACGCTCTCTTATCTTTTGACTTAATACCGCTTTATATATTTAATTTAGCGCTATTTTGCGCTACTTTATTAAACAAAAGATAATAATTTATTTTATTTATATTGCAGAAATCAATAATCTAAGTGCGGCGGATCCGTAAACCAAGTAATAAAATAACTAAGGCCTAACGACGCACGTTTGCGCACTTTACAGCACTTACGCACCTCAGAGCAGAGGTCTGAGTGAGGAAAGAGACGTGTGGCTTTGGGAAACACATGGAAGAAAGAAAGAAGACGGTTTTGTGGATGTTAGAGCTGTGCTAAAAGTGGAGCTAAAGTGGAGCTAACAACAAAAAAAGTAACTTCAGTGATGATGCTCTGTGAGGAAAACATCCTCAACAAACCTGGAAAGATCAGGAGCCACAGGTAAAAACACAGGTCAGAGTGTAAAGTCTGAACATGACTGTGTCCACACTAATGCGACTGTGAACACACTAATGCGACTGTGACACACTAATGTGACTGTGTCCACACTAATGTGACTGTGTCCACACTAATGTGACTGTGACACACTAATGTGACTGTGAACACACTAATGTGACTGTGACACACTAATGTGACTGTGTCCACACTAATGTGACTGTGAACACACTAATGTGACTGTGACACACTAATGTGACTGTGTCCACACTAATGTGACTGTGTCCACACTAATGTGACTGTGAACACACTAATGTGACTGTGACACACTAATGTGACTGTGACACACTAATGTGACTGTGAGCACACTAATGTGACTGTGACACACTAATGTGACTGTGAGCACACTAATGTGACTGTGTCCACACTAATGCGACTGTGTCCACACTAATGTGACTGTGACACACTAATGCGACTGTGTCCACACTAATGCGACTGTGTCCACACTAATGTGACTGTGACACACTAATGTGACTGTGACACACTAATGTGACTGTGTCCACACTAATGCGACTGTGTCCACACTAATGCGACTGTGTCCACACTAATGTGACTGTGACACACTAATGTGACTGTGAACACACTAATGTGACTGTGTCCACACTAATGTGACTGTGAACACACTAATGTGACTGTGTCCACACTAATGCGACTGTGTCCACACTAATGCGACTGTGTCCACACTAATGTGACTGTGAACACACTAATGTGACTGTGAACACACTAATGTGACTGTGAACACACTAATGTGACTGTGAACACACTAATGTGACTGTGAACACACTAATGTGACTGTGAACTGTGTCCACACTAATGTGACTGTGTCCACACTAATGTGACTGTGAACACACTAATGTGACTGTGACACACTAATGTGACTGTGTCCACACTAATGTGACTGTGAACACACTAATGTGACTGAGCACACTACTGTGACTGTGACACACTAATGTGACTGTGAACACACTAATGTGACTGTGAACACACTAATGTGACTGTGACACACTAATGTGACTGTGACACACTACTGACTGAACACACTACTGTGACTGAACACACTACTGTGACTGAACACACTACTGTGACTGTGAACACACTAATGTGACTGTGAACACAAACAAATGACCTCATTTGAGTCAATACATGAATCATTTGTCACTAAGATCAGCTTAAACTATGAAAATAATGAGCTCATATTGAGTTTGAGCAGAAACATGTCTGTGATATGAACATTTCACATCAGAAATCACATCAAAAGTCCATGTTCCTGTTGCTGCTGCTGCATGAATATGGACTCAGTCTTTCACCTGCTGCAGTCTCCACAACTATTACTAGGCTGTAAAAAAGCTATTTATTTCTTATGGTTTTATTTTGTACATAATATTTGGCCCAAGACTCAGCTTGAGCGTCGAAATTTGACAAGAGTTTGGTTTGATGGACACCATGTGGCTCATGCACTGAGAAACTTAACCTCGTTAAACGCTCCACGTTTGTTTTTATTTTGTGGTGTTTCAGTTCAGGGGTACAGAGAACCACAGAGAACCACAGAGAACTGCAGATGACTGCAGATGACCGCAGATAACTACAGAGAACTACACAGACGTGGAAATGTTTATTAGTACATTTAAAAGGTTTTTTAGATCTTGAGAAGTTTATTTTGTTATAAAGTCAAATACAATATTTTTCAGTTCCAAATTTTTATTTCTGTAGATCAACTGTGATTTGAAGTTGTAATGCACATAAACTGAAGCACATTGTTGGTGAAATTACACTTGTTTTTCTTAATACATTTCAGTTTATGAGAACAAACGTTTTGTCATTTCTTTTAATCGATCCAGTGATTGCTTCAAAAACAGCGTAGGCTACATAAAGCTATATATTTCTTATATTTTTTATCGTTTTATGTTTTACGTTATGTTCGGTCCGCGACCCAAATGAGTTGAAGGAAGCCGTCATATCCCTGATACCAAAAGAAGGGAAGGACTGACTGGACTGTGCCTCATAGAGACTATTTCTATTCTGATTGTGGACTATCGTTTATATAACTCAATTATGTCCAAAAGAATGGAACAAATCCTCCCAAACTGAATCCACAAAGATCAGACAGGATTCATGAGCAAACGACAAACACAAGACGACATAAGACCATCTTTACACACAATGAGACAAATACACACACAACAAACCAAAGCAGTAATAATAAGTCTGGACGTTGAAAAAGTATTTGATTCCGTTTGCAGGACATATTTATTTAAAGGGCAGAACAAATTTTAAATTGATAATTTAATAATAAAAAAATATTTACGGTGGTCCAAAATCAAGAATTAAAATGAATGGCCACTAGACAGATCCACACTTTGGAGAGAAGGGTGAGACAGGGCTGTGCTTGGTCCCCCCTCCTGTTCGCTTTGTACTTGGAACCATTGGCCCAATTTATTAGACGATCAGAAACAATTCATGATGTCTCAGGAAATACAACCCATCATCTTCTTACTCCAAGAGCGAGGAGGAGAGAGGAGGAGAGAGGAGGAGAGAGGAGGAGAGAGGAGGAGAGAGAAGGAGAGAGGACCACAAACAGTCTGGGTCTGTTCAGCTGTTTGGTTCCTCTTTTCTGTGAGTTCTCGCGTGCACCACAAGATTACTACTTTGTGTGAACGCTTTACCACAGATCGAACAGCTGAATGGTTTCATTCCTGTGTGAATACGTACATGTCGATTGAGAGCAGAATAGTCTGAAAACTGTTTTGAACACATTGAACAGCTGTAAGGTTTCTCGCCTGTGTGAATTCGAATGTGTCTCTTGAGAGCCGATGTCATATTGAATGTTTTCGCGCACGTTGGACAGCTGTAGGGTTTTTCACCAGTGTGAGTCCTTTCATGCAATTTGAGTGAGCTCTTTTGGGCAAATCCTTTTTTACAGGTTGAACAGCTGTAAGGTTTCTCACCAGTGTGCATTCTAATGTGTATTTCTAAATGACTTTTACGTGTAAATATTTTTTTGCAAAATGAACACTCGTGTGTTTTCTGCTTGAGAGATGGTTTGGAGTTTGTTCTGATCTGGACTTGGTCGTGGAGGTCTCCGTCAGCCTCGGTCTCCATTTGTGCTCCTGAACAGCTGAAAGGGGCACTCCAGTCATCATCATTGTCTGTGTCAGAAGAGCCTCCTTTAGTCTGTGGGTGTAAATGTGTCTCTTCATCGTCGTTCTCTCCTCGCGTTTCCTCTTCGTCCTCAGTTTGGTGAAACACTGTCGACTCTTCTTTCTTCACACAAACTGCACTGGACTCTTGAACGGCTCTGAAAATGAAATTGAAAAAAATCTAAACACGTCTGAAATGATTTAAGAAAAAAAAATATCTGCTAAAAGTCACTTGAGCTGAGGACACAATACAAATCTTTTCCAGTTGTGAGAAATGTAGAATGTTGAAGTCGACACGACACGACTGGACTGAGTTTGATTACAGAGTCTGAGGTCGACACGACTGGATGTGATTATAGAGAAGCTTGCGTTTAAGTTTCAGTAAACTGTCTTTTGTACTACCAAACGGCAAACACAAGACAACATATGACAATCTTTACACATAATGAGCCAAATGCAAAAACAACAAAACAAAGCAGTAAAAATAAGTCTGGACGCTGAAAAAGCATTTGATCCTGTTTGCTGGACTTATTTAAAGTGCAAAACAAATTTCAAATTGATGATTTAATAATAAAAAAAACATTGGGCTCTTTACGATGGTCCAAAATCAAGAATTAAAATGAATGGCCTCTTTGGAGAGAGGGTGAGACAGGGCTGGGCTTGGTCCCTCATCTTGTTCGCTTTGTACTTGGAACCATTGGCCCACTTTATGAGACAATCAGAAACAATTTATGGTGTCGCAGTTGGGACAGAACATAAAAGTGGCTGCTGCAGATGAAGTTCTATTGTTTCTGACTAAACCAGAGATTTCCATGTGATGCATTTCCATGATAATGTTGGTCCAATGTCTGGATACAAATTGAATGTACAAAAAACCTGAAATCCTCGCTTATTGGTGACCCTCTTTGACTGAAAGGCTTAACCATTAAAATGGCAAATCAAAACCCTAACAAAAATCTATCTCAAAGTTCAAAGAAATAATAGAGCCAATATTCAGTGACATGTCATGTGATCCTGCTGAGAACAGCTTTAGTCCAGGGTAGTCCATGCCCGAAACAACTCCCCTGCTCCCTGAATTCATCTAGAAATTCTGTCCTATAAAAACTATGAACAGAACCGGTGACAAAGCGCAGCCCTGAGGAGTCACTCATGCACTCGGAACAGGTCTGACTTGCTGCAGTGAACACAGCTCCTGCTCCGGTCAGACAGGGACCAAACAGCCCTGAGCAAAGGGCCCCGGACCCCGTACTACTGGAGCACCCCCTAAAGAACACCCCGAGTGGACTGGTTGGGCAAACTCCCATGAACCCTGGAGCACCCGATGGAGAGTCTAGAGCTGGTACAGTGTAGTCCTGAATCCGAGGTTCGACTATCGGCCGGATTCTCCAGTACCCTGGAATAGACCTTAGCGGGGAGGCTGAGGAGTGTGATTGGGGTCGACTGATAGTCCTCCTCCATGGCCTCCCCAAACTAATCCCAGGCCCGGGTTTTTGCCTCTGGGATAGCACGAGCTGCGGCCCGCCAGGCCCGCGCATACCTGTCAACGGCCTCAGGAGTCCTACAGGCCAAAGTGGCCCGATAGGCCTCCTTCTTCAGCCTGACGACATCCCTTACTTCCGGTGTCCACCACCGGGTTCGGGGGTTGCCGCAGCGACAGGCAACTGAGAACTTGCGACCAAATCTCTGAGCTTCCGCATCGACAATGGAGGTGGAGAACATGGTCCACTCGGACTCAATATCCCCAGCCTCCTCTGGGATATGGCAGAAGCTCTCCTGGAGGTGAGAGTTGAATACCCTACTGACAGAGGGCTCCACAAGACGTTCCCAACAGACCCTCACAATGCGCTTGGGTCTGCCAAGTCTGTCCGGCTTCCTCCTCCGCCAGCGGATCCAACTCACCACCAGGTGGTGATCAGTTTACAACTCTGCCCCTCTCTTCACCCGAGTGTCCAAGACACACAGCTGGAGGTCAGATGACATGACAACTTGTTGATCATTGACCCCCAGCCTGTGTCCTGGTGCCACGTGCACTGATGGACCTTGTGCCTGAACATGGTGTTCGTTATGAACAATCTGTGACTAGCACAGAAGTCCAATAACAGTATCAACGTGAGATCTAAGATATGGACAATATATGGACAAGATATGGAGTATTTGACCAGATTGTAAAAGATAATCACATGAAAAGCTTTGATTCGATTCAATTTATTTTTTTAACGCCCAAAATCACAACGACGGTTGTCTCGGAGAGCGACAGTGAAAAACGGATTAAACAATGTCTGTAGGGACGAGGCGCAATGTCCCATCATATTTGATATGTTGAAAGAATCCTTTGGCCTGGAACAACAGTATTTCTATAGTTTTTTTTTTACAAATAAGGAATTATTATAACAAAGAAATAAAAACGAGTAACAATAATTAAAGCCCTCAGACTGACATCTTTATCAAGGCTTATAAATCAGAAGAATGTTCTCATTATTCACGGGGAGGGGCTGAAAGTTGGAGAAACATTGGCACCAGGAGACAACCCATTATCATGTGCTTTGGGACGGACCGCTCCAACGAATAAGGATTGGACTGATATCATAACCGCAATACTTTACCAAATCTGGAAATCCTATTGTCGTTACTCCAGTGCATGAGAACAGGGTCTATGATCAAGTGTTTCCCCTAAGTCCTTTACACAGTATGAAGTGTTAAATCTGTTGCTCTTTAAAGATCCAAAAAGTCCACTGGAGCTGAGTCTTGATGGTTTTTACCTCACAAATAGAGGGCAAGCCGTTTCTGCTGATGGATCTGAATTTTCTTACCCGAGCAAAGGTGTTCCTCAAGCGTCCGTCCTTGGATCACTTCTGTTCATCTTAACTCAATTGGTCATAATCTAAACATAGTAGCATCCACTTGTATTCAAGTGATGCGATTCTATATTATTATATATTCTACAAGTGCGTTAACTAATTTGAATCAAACAAAATGTTTGTACAGTTTTGTACAGCAACAGTCCTAAAACCTCTGAACTAAATTTTTCACTCAGCGCCAAGGTCCAGCTCCGAGGTCCAGCTCAGAGGTCCAGCTCAGAGGTCCAGCTCAGAGGTCCAGCTAAGAGGTCCAGCTCAGAGGCCCAGCTCAGAGGCCCAGCTCAGTTATACTCTGAAGTCGGATGTGAAGAGTGTTTCTAAAGCTCTCACTGGGACTTTACCTGATTATTTAGGACATTCTTATTTTAGAGTCTCGCAGACTCAACACAGAGACAGGGACTGTTTGTGGAACAAAAATGAGGCTTTTTAAATTGGGAGTGTCCGCAGAGCCGCGGCGTGCTGCCGAAAAAGCCATGTTATTTTTGTGCTGACCGCGCGCCGCGGCTCCTGAAACTGCGCCGCTATTTGACCACGTTTTAGCGCCGTTTTAGACCGCGCCGAGTTAAGGTTAGGGTTAGCCATGAGGCTATAACGGGCTATAAGGGAAATGCCGCGGTCCCAGAAACTGCGGCCATTTGACCGCGCTGCGGCTCTCCAGCCATGGCCTTTTAAATTACATTATTTCCTGCCTTTTAATGAATTTAAAGCACTCGTTAAAGTGCTCTTGTTTTAAATATATTTTTTTATCCAAATTGTTTTATTGTCACTTTTGCTTGATATTCTGTTACTGTTTGTTTTCATTTTCTTGTGTGTTTAACAGGGTCCTCGTGTAAGTGTATATAAATAAAAACTACATTTCCAATCTATTTACATTAAAAAAAGAAGCTAAATGGGAGACAAAAACATTTTTTGTCAGTACTTCTCTGTAAAACAAATTGACCCATTTGGCATTAACCAAGACATTTCATTTGAAGACAGAAATCAAAACCAAAAGCCGGTTATTCTGCTTAAAATCTGTATTTGAGTATCGACTGTGGTCAGCTCACAATAAACAACACAAACATTTAAGAACAAAACAGGCTCAGCTTTGACAGAACTATAAACCAGGTCAAACACATCTGCTTTTGAAACAGATTCTAAACTACGTAACCTTTCAGCTAAACAGTAACATGTCTGTAGAGCACCATGTGACTGACCCTCCAACATAAACGTTATAAAATGCACTTTCAAAACGGGTCTAAAACGGGACTGCACCGGGTCAAAAACGGGACTGCACCGGGTCAAAAACGGGACTGCACCGGGTCAAAAACGGGACTGCACCGGGTATAAATATAGCATAAATATAACTACTGCATTTGTCCGGAAGATCTAATCAAGGAAAAATAGTGTCCATGAAAATGACTCTAAACAATGTTCACATTTGAACTACTGTCATGTGACCACAAACGGTCAGTCTTGTTCTGTACAGCTGCATGGTGTCTTCTTTGTGTGAGTTACCATGTGCATTGCAAGATTGTAACTTCGTGAAAAAGCTTTACCGCAAATGGAACAGCTGAAGGGTTCCTCGCCTGTGTGTCTTCTAATGTGTATTTTGAGAGAATAACGATCTATAAAACGGCGTGTACACATTGGACAACTGAAAGGTTTCTCACCTGTGTGCGTTCTTTTATGTACATTTAGATGGCTCTGTTGGGCAAACGCTTTTTTACATGTTGAACAGCTGTAGGGTTTCTCACCTGTGTGAATTCTTTCATGTCGTCTAAGATCAGAACAATTTAAAAAATGTTTCATACATATTGGACAAGTGTATGGTTTCTCGCCAGCGCGAACTCTGTGATGCTTGAGAGATGATTCAGAGTTTGTGCTGATCTGGTCTTGGTCGTGGGGGTCTCTGTCAGCCTCGGTCTGCATCTGTGCTCCTGACCAGCTGAAAGGGTCACGCTGGTCATCAGCTGACTCTCCTTCAGTCTGTGGAAGAACATGTGGCTCTTCGTTGTCCTCTCCTCGAGTTTCACAAACTGCAGCGGACTCTAGACAGTGAGTTCTCATGTGAACCACAAGACTAGAATTTCGTGTAAATGCTTTTTCACAGATTGGACATCCGTAGGGTTTTTCACCCGTGTGGATTCTAATGTGATTCCTGAGATTAGCTCTTGATGTGAATGTTTTAGCACATATTTGACAGCTAAAGGGTTTATCACCTGTGTGCATTCTAATGTGACTCTGTAATATACTTTTATACATAAATCTCTTTTTACAAAATGAGCACTGGTGTGTATTCTGCTTGAGGGATGGTGAAGAGTTTGTGCTGGTCTGGTCTTGGTCGTGGGGGTCTCTGTCAGCCTCGGTCTGCATCTGTGCTCCTGACCAGCTGAAAGGGTCACACTGGTCGTCAGAAGACTCTGCCTCAGTCTGTGGGTGTAAATGTGGCTCTGGACGGTGAGTTCTCATGTGAACCACAAGACTAGAATTTCGTATAAATGCTTTTTTACAGACTGGACACCCGTAGGGTTTTTCACCTGTGTGGATTCTAATGTGATTTGCGAGATTAGATTTGGATGTGAACGTTTTAGCACAAGTTTGACACCTGTAAGGTTTCTCTCCTGTGTGCATTCTAATGTGACTCTGTAATTTACTTTTACAGTTAAATATCTTGTTACAAAATGAGCACTCGAGTGTATTCAGCTTGAGAGATGGTGCAGAGTTTGTGCTGGTCTGGACTTGGTCGTGGAGGTCTCGGTCAGCCTCGGTCTGCATCAGTGCTCCTGTCCAGCTGAAAGGGTCACTCCAGTTTTCATCATTGTCTATGTCAGAAGACCCTCCCTCAGTCTGTGGGTGTAAATGTGGCTCTTCGTCCTCGTTCTCTCCCCATGTGTCCTCTTCGTCCTCAGTTTGGTGAAACACGGTCGACTCTTCTTCCTTCACACAAACTGCACTGGACTCTGGACTGTGAGTTCTCATGTGCACCGCAAGACTATAATTCCGTGTAAATGCTTTGTTACAGATGGAACAGCTGAAAGGTTTCTCGCCTGTGTGCAGTCTAATGTGACTCTGTAATTGACTTTTATATTGAAATCTCCGTTCACAGAAGGGGCAATGGAGAGTGTTCTGCTTGAGAGAAGGGTCAGAGTTTGTTCTGATCTGGACAGTTTGGTGAAACACTGTCGACTCTTCTTCCTTCACACAAACAGCACTGGACTCTTGAGCGGCTCTGAAAAGAAAATCGAAATAAATTGTATAAACACAGCGTCTGAAACGAGGTAAGAAAACAAAAGCTCCAACAACACATTACAACCATCTCAACTTGTGGGAAAAACTAAGGAAAATTAATAACTTCGAAAAATTAACCTCTCAGCTATACATCTATATAGCTGATCTGATATATTATACTGATCACAAACCTAAAAATAACAATAACTCTCCCAACAACCAAGTTGGAAAATGACTTGGCGTTCTCTCCCAACCCTGATTATTGGGAACAAATCTGCAATAAAAAAAAATTCCATGACCACTAACACAAACCTACAACTTATACAATATAAAGTCATACATAGATCTCACATCACTCAAAGTCAAATGTTTAAAATGGGCTTCACCAACACCGATATTTGTTCACAATGCACTTTAGGTAGCAAAGACGATTATCTGCACGCCACGTGGCTCTGTCAACCAGTCTACTCCTTCTGGATCACAATCACTCAGGTACTCTCTACCATCCTGGACTCCAGAATCCCTTTATCTCCAACACTCTGTCTCCTTAATGACATCTCTACAGTCCACATCATGCAAAAAACCTTGCTCATCTCTCGAACTGTCGCTAAGAATGTCGTCCTCCAAACTGGAAGGCCAAGAAATCCCACAAAAATAAAAAAAAGCTCCCTGTAACCTTTGGAGCAGACCATTGGAACCTTTGGAGCTGACCATTGGAACCTTTGGAGCTGACCATTGGAACCTTTGGAGCCGACCATTGGAACCTTTGGAGCTGACCATTGGAACCTTTGGAGCTGACCATTGGAACCTTTGGAGCCGACCATTGGAACCTTTGGAGCCGACCATTGGAACCTTTGGAGCCGACCATTGGAACCTTTGGAGCCGACCATTGGAACCTTTGGAGCCGACCATTGGAACCTTTGGAGCCGACCATTGGAACCTTTGGAGCCGACCATTGGAACCTTTGGAGCCGACCATTGGAACCTTTGGAGCCGACCATTGGAACCTTTGGAGCCGACCATTGGAACCTTTGGAGCTGACCATTGGAACCTTTGGAGCTGACCATTGGAACCTTTGGAGCTGACCATTGGAACCTTTGGAGCTGACCATTGGAACCTTTGGAGCTGACCATTGGAACCTTTGGAGCTGACCATTGGAACCTTTGGAGCTGACCATTGGAACCTTTGGAGCTGACCGACCCTCAGAGCGTCTTGACTCCGCGGAGCCGCTTCAGTGCACACTAGATTTACTTCCGTTTGCTTCACTTTTGTGTTGGTTCTGTTCACACACGCCGCTCCTCAGTCACGCCCCAAACGCTCAGCCATGTGAGAAAGTGATACAAGAGAAGTAACACAGAGAGGAACTGATAATAAAGAGCTCCACAAGAGGATCCTGGGATATGTAGTCATCCTTTGGGGTTTTATCACTGAAGCAACATTGTTACATCCCTAGTTTAGAGTTATGCGTTTCCCAGCAGTGAAGCCGCGTATCCTGGAAAGGTCAGTTTGTCGTGTTTGAGTTATTGAATCATTGGTTCCCTTGTTGAATGAGTTCTTAGTAATAAAAAGTGATAAAAAGCTTTAAAAGTCCTGTTCCTCATAACCAAATGATTCTTTCAACATGTCAAAGCTTTTCATGTGATACTCTTTTACATCTGGTGAAAAACATTTAGACCTTTTGTACTCCAGACCTTGAGTCTCAGGGTGTGATTACGACAGAAGTGTGATTACAACAGAAGTGCTGAATCGTGGCAAAAAGAGAAAAAGTGAAGGGTAAAGTAAGGTTAATTTGTCTCATTGTGTAAAGATGGTCTTCTGTCGTCTTGTGTTTGTCGTTTGTCATGAATCCTGTCTGATCTTTGTGGATTCAGTTTGGGAGGATTTGTTCCATTCTTTTGGACATAATTGAGGTGAATAAACGATAGTCCACATTCAGAATAGAAATAGTCTCTATGAGGCACAGTCCAGTCGCTCCCTCAAGATTTTAACTCATTCCTTTAAGATAGTTAAGCGTGATATCATCTCATGGCCATGTATTAATAACACATTTCACATGCCAGGTGTTTGTACTTTTCATAAAACGTACAACGCGAGAGAATATTTAGTCTTCCGAGAACAGCCAGATCCAAACCGGGTCTAAAACAGGACTGCACCAGGTCTAAAACGGGACTGCACCGGGTCTAAAACTGCACCGGGTCTAAAACTGCACCGGGTCTAAAACGGGACCGCACCGGGTCTAAAACGGGACCGCACCGGGTCTAAAACGGGACCGCACCGGGTCTAAAACTGCACCGGGTCTAAAACTGCACCGGGTCTAAAACAGGACCGCACCGGGTCTAAAACAGGACTGCACCGGGTCTAAAACAGGACCGCACCGGGTCTAAAACAGGACCGCACCGGGTCTAAAACTGCACCGGGTCTAAAACAGGACTGCACCGGGTCTAAAACTGCACCGGGTCTAAAACAGGACCGCACCGGGTCTAAAACTGCACCGGGTCTAAAACTGCACCGGGTCTAAAACAGGACCGCACCGGGTCTAAAACAGGACTGCACCGGGTCTAAAACTGCACCGGGTCTAAAACAGGACCACACCGGGTCTAAAACGGGACCACACCGGGTCTAAAACGGGACCACACCGGGTCTAAAACGGGACTGCACCGGGTCTAAAACAGGACCGCACCGGGTCTAAAACGGGACCACACCGGGTCTAAAACAGGACTGCACCGGGTCTAAAACAGGACTGCACCGGGTCTAAAACAGGACTGCACCGGGTCTAAAACTGCACCGGGTCTAAAACAGGACCGCACCGGGTCTAAAACAGGACTGCACCCGGTATAAATATAGCATAGATATAACTACTGCATTTGTCCGGAAGATCTAATCAAGGAAAAATAGTGTCCATGAAAATGACTCTAAACAATGTTCACATTTGAACTACTGTCACGTGACCACAAACGGTCAGTCTTGTTCTGTTCAGCTGCATGGTGTCTTCTTTGTGTGAGTTACCATGTGCATTGCAAGATTGTAACTTCGTGAAAAAGATTTACCGCAAAATGGAACAGCTGAAGGGTTCTTCGCCTGTGTGTCTTCTAATGTGTATTTTGAGAGAATAACGATCTATAAAACGACGTGTACATATTGGACAACTGAAAGGTTTCTCACCTGTGTGCGTTCTTTTATGTACATTTAGATGGCTCTGTTGGGCAAACGCTTTTTTTACATATTGGACAAGTGTATGGTTTCTCGCCAGCGGCAACTCTGTGATGCTTGAGTGATGATTCAGAGTTTGTGCTGATCTGGTCTTGGTCGTGGGGGTCTCTGTCAGCCTCGGTCTGCATCTGTGCTCCTGACCAGCTGAAAGGGTCACGCTGGTCATCAGATGACTCTCCTTCAGTCTGTGGAAGAACATGTGGCTCTTCGTTGTCCTCTCCTCGAGTTTCACAAACTGCAGCGGACTCTAGACAGTGAGTTCTCATGTGAACCACAAGACTAGAATTTCGTGTAAATGCTTTTTCACAGATTGGACATCCGTAGGGTTTTTCACCCGTGTGGATTCTAATGTGATTCCTGAGATTAGCTCTTGATGTGAATGTTTTAGCACATATTTGACAGCTAAAGGGTTTATCACCTGTGTGCATTCTAATGTGACTCTGTAATATACTTTTATACATAAATATCTTGTTACAAAATGAGCACTGGTGTGTATTCTGCTTGAGGGATGGTGAAGAGTTTGTGCTGGTCTGGACTTGGTCGTGGAGGTCTCGGTCAGCCTCGGTCTGCATCTGTGCTCCTGTCCAGCTGAAAGGGTCACTCCAGTTTTCATCATTGTCTATGTCAGAAGACCCTCCCTCAGTCTGTGGGTGTAAATGTGGCTCTTCGTCCTCGTTCTCTCCCCATGTGTCCTCTTCGTCCTCAGTTTGGTGAAACACGGTCGACTCTTCTTCCTTCACACAAACTGCACTGGACTCTGGACTGTGAGTTCTCATGTGCACCGCAAGACTATAATTCCGTGTAAATGCTTTGTTACAGATGGAACAACTGAAAGGTTTCTCGCCTGTGTGCAGTCTAATGTGACTCTGTAATTTACTTTTATATTGAAATCTCCGTTCACAGAAGGGGCAATGGAGAGTGTTCTGCTTGAGAGAAGGGTCAGAGTTTGTTCTGATCTGGACAGTTTGGTGAAACACTGTCGACTCTTCTTCCTTCACACAAACAGCACTGGACTCTTGAGCGGCTCTGAAAAGAAAATCGAAATAAATTGTATAAACACAGCGTCTGAAACGAGGTAAGAAAACAAAAGCTCCAACAACACATTACAACCATCTCAACTTGTGGGAAAAACTAAGGAAAATTAATAACTTCGAAAAATTAACCTCTCAGCTATACATCTATATAGCTGATCTGATATATTATACTGATCACAAACCTAAAAATAACAATAACTCTCCCAACAACCAAGTTGGAAAATGACTTGGCGTTCTCTCCCAACCCTGATTATTGGGAACAAATCTGCAATAAAAAAAAATTCCATGACCACTAACACAAACCTACAACTTATACAATATAAAGTCATACATAGATCTCACATCACTCAAAGTCAAATGTTTAAAATGGGCTTCACCAACACCGATATTTGTTCACAATGCACTTTAGGTAGCAAAGACGATTATCTGCACGCCACGTGGCTCTGTCAACCAGTCTACTCCTTCTGGATCACAATCACTCAGGTACTCTCTACCATCCTGGACTCCAGAATCCCTTTATCTCCAACACTCTGTCTCCTTAATGACATCTCTACAGTCCACATCATGCAAAAAACCTTGCTCATCTCTCTAACTGTCGCTAAGAATGTCGTCCTCCAAACTGGAAGGCCAAGAAATCCCACAAAAATAAAAAAAAGCTCCCTGTAACCTTTGGAGCAGACCATTGGAACCTTTGGAGCAGACCATTGGAACCTTTGGAGCTGACCATTGGAACCTTTGGAGCTGACTATTGGAACCTTTGGAGCCGACCATTGGAACCTTTGGAGCCGACCATTGGAACCTTTGGAGCCGACCATTGGAACCTTTGGAGCCGACCATTGGAACCTTTGGAGCTGACCATTGGAACCTTTGGAGCCGACCATTGGAACCTTTGGAGCCGACCATTGGAACCTTTGGAGCCGACCATTGGAACCTTTGGAGCTGACCATTGGAACCTTTGGAGCTGACCATTGGAACCTTTGGAGCTGACCATTGGAACCTTTGGAGCTGACCATTGGAACCTTTGGAGCTGACCATTGGAACCTTTGGAGCTGACCGACCCTCAGAGCGTCTTGACTCCGCGGAGCCGCTTCAGTGCACACTAGATTTACTTCCGTTTGCTTCACTTTTGTGTTGGTTCTGTTCACACACGCCGCTCCTCAGTCACGCCCCAAACGCTCAGCCATGTGAGAAAGTGATACAAGAGAAGTAACACAGAGAGGAACTGATAATAAAGAGCTCCACAAGAGGATCCTGGGATATGTAGTCATCCTTTGGGGTTTTATCACTGAAGCAACATTGTTACATCCCTAGTTTAGAGTTATGCGTTTCCCAGCAGTGAAGCCGCGTATCCTGGAAAGGTCAGTTTGTCGTGTTTGAGTTATTGAATCATTGGTTCCCTTGTTGAATGAGTTCTTAGTAATAAAAAGTGATAAAAAGCTTTAAAAGTCCTGTTCCTCATAACCAAATGATTCTTTCAACATGTCAAAGCTTTTCATGTGATACTCTTTTACATCTGGTGAAAAACATTTAGACCTTTTGTACTCCAGACCTTGAGTCTCAGGGTGTGATTACGACAGAAGTGTGATTACAACAGAAGTGCTGAATCGTGGCAAAAAGAGAAAAAGTGAAGGGTAAAGTAAGGTTAATTTGTCTCATTGTGTAAAGATGGTCTTCTGTCGTCTTGTGTTTGTCGTTTGTCATGAATCCTGTCTGATCTTTGTGGATTCAGTTTGGGAGGATTTGTTCCATTCTTTTGGACATAATTGAGGTGAATAAACGATAGTCCACATTCAGAATAGAAATAGTCTCTATGAGGCACAGTCCAGTCATTCCTTCCCTTCTTTTGGTCTCAGGGACATGCTGATCTCTTTCACACTAGAAGGGGAGGAGTTTTAAGTGCCAGCTAAAAGTTGATAAAAGTGAAGGAGTAAGTGTGTCTTTAGAACTTTATACCACTCTGAGGTGTGTCTTTAGAACTTTATACCACTCTGAGGTGTGTCTTTAGAACTTTATACCACTCTGAGGTGTGTCTTTAGAGCTTTATACAACTCTGAGGTGCGTCTTTAGAGCTTTATACAACTCTGAGGTGTGTCTTTAGAACTTTATACCACTCTGAGGTGTGTCTTTAGAACTTTATACCACTCTGAGGTGTGTCTTTAGAGCTTTATACAACTGAGGTGTGTCTTTAGAGCTTTATACAACTCTGAGGTGCGTCTTTAGAGCTTTATAAACTCTGAGGTGTGTCTTTAGAGCTTTATACACTCTGAGGTGCGTCTTTAGAGCTTTATACACTCTGAGGTGTAACTTTAGAGCTTTATACACTCTGAGGTGTGTCTTTAGAGCTTTATACACTCTGAGGTGCGTCTTTAGAGCTTTATACACTCTGAGGTGCGTCTTTAGAGCTTTATACACTCTGAGGTGTGTCTTTAGAGTTTTATACACTCTGAGGTGTAACTTTAGAGCTTTATACCACTCTGAGGTGTGTCTTTAGAGCTTTATACCACTGAGGTGTGTCTTTAGAGCTTTATACACTCTGAGGTGAACCCATCGCTCCTGGAGATTTATTGTTTTTTTATCTTTTAATTCCACTTTGAATATCAGTAGTTGTTATTTCAGCACCTAATTTTTTGTTTTGCTCTTCGGTCATGGCGAGTAAACTGAGAACCGTATTTTTCACAAGAAAAAGCGCAAGGCGAATCTGTCAATAAAGGGTCTATTTTGGATCATTGTTCATATATAAAGCGCATTAAGTGAAACAAAACGGACGGATCAGTCAGTTGAGCTTTATTAAACGCGTTCAATTGGTTCAGATCAACATTGTTCAAACGTTCATGACTCTCGGCCTCGTTCAGTTATAACAGTCAGATACAACACGATACACTCACTTTTTCACTTCATTCCTCCTCCACAATTCCCTCCTCTTCATCTTCAGTGTCGGACTTTAACAGTTGTGCCTGAGGCTGCACATCCCACATCCCGGATCCATCTGGTCATTATCCGAGCGTCGCTGCGGTAACCTTCTGATGATTCTGGCCTTGGTGAAACCTCTGACCACAGTTTGGACTGATACTTGAGCCCAGAGTTTAAAGTCCGCGTCGTAAGCATGTCTCTTGGCAGGAGCCATCTTGGGGTCCTTCGTTCGGGGTCCTTTATTTAGGTGTCCTTATCACAGCCGTAATGTTGTAGTAATAATGTAGTTTACATTTTCTGTACCACACAAAATGTCTTCGAGGTCAGTAAACACAATAGAATGAATCCATATATAAAGCGCACAGACGTTTTTTGAGTGCGCTTTATAGTGCAGATAGTACGGTATCTAGAAAAAGATTGTATTTCTTCCTCATTGATATTTTGGTGAAAGGTTTTTCTAGAAGAAATCAAGCGATGATTGTATTTGGTCTTGTTTGGTTAAAATTTATTCATTCTCTTATCATAAAAATAGTTCTCTGTGCTAATAACTTTGAACCATTTTCAGAATTTTTGATTTTATTTTAGGCCAGGTCATTAATCTCACTTCGTCTTATTATTTCTATTTCCAGTAACATTTGAGGATCCTCGTTTTCTGCATGTTTTGCCTCCAACAGCTTTGTTTTTTTTCTGTAAATCGCCTTTGTTTCTTTTTGGCCGAGGTGACAGCAACAACCCTGCCCCTTAAAACTGCCTTAGCTGCATCGCAGAGAATGGGAGGAGACAGTTCAGTGATGTAAACAGAAGATCAATTGGATCTATTGTACCTGTGTCTGCCTCTGTCACTTTGGACATGTCTTTGCTGAAAAAAAAAAAAAAAAAAAGAAGTCTATTCTAGTGTAGATCTTATGTGGGTTGTAAAATCTGTTCATATTCTAACTCCAGGTTATTATTTTGAGAACATTTTTAAATTTAAGTGATATTTGAAAAGTTTTACCTTTAACTCCCAGAGCAGTACTTTTTACTGCTCTTTTCATTTGTCTGATGGAAGTTCCTCCCCTCAAATGGAGTTCTAGTGTTTATCACTCTCCAGATATCAAATAATCCAACATTATGTAATAGATTCACCAGTACTTTGTGAGTTTGTGTTTAAAATTGAGACGAAAAATTGAAAACAAAATGGATTAATAGTTAACACTTATTATATGGTAATGCTGAGGGACGGGGCTTAAGACTTTGAGAAAGTCCATTTCCTTTGGCTCAGGTCAACAACAAACAAATTGTGAACAATAAAACAGTGTGTGCAGGTAAGACGACGCTCTGGCACCACCTGTCTCCTCTTCTCCTTCAGAGACGACCTACAGCGGGAAGAGACGACCTACAGCGGGAGTAGACGACCAAAAGGGGAGGAGACGACCTAAAGCGGGAGGAGACGACCTACAGCGGGAGGAGACGACATACAGCGGGAGGAGACGACATACAGCGGGAGGAAACGACCTACAGCGGGAGGAAACGACCTACAGCGGGAGAAGACGACCTACAGCGGGAGGAGACGACATACAGCGGGAGGAGACGACCTACAGCGGGAGGAAACGACCTACAGCGGGAGGAGACGACCTGCAGCGGGAGGAGACGACCTACAGCGGGAGGAGACGACCTACAGCGGGAGTAGACGACCAAAAGGGGAGGAAACGACCTACAGCGGGAGAAGACGACCTACAGCGGGAGGAGACGACATACAGCGGGAGGAGACGACCTACAGCGGGAGGAAACGACCTACAGCGGGAGGAAACGACCTACAGCGGGAGAAGACGACCTACAGCGGGAGGAGACGACCTAAAGCGGGAGGAGACGACCTAAAGCGGGAGGAGACGACCTAAAGCGGGAGGAGACGACATACAGCGGGAGGAGACGACCTACAGCGGGAGGAGACGACATACAGCGGGAGGAGACGACCTACAGCAGGCAGGAGACGACCTACACCGGGAGGAGACGCCCTACAGCGGGAGGAGACGACCTGCAGCGGGAGGAGACGACCTACAGCGGGAGGAGACGACCTACAGGGGGAGGAGACGACCAAAAGGGGAGGAGACGACCTAAAGCGGGAGGAGACGACCTACAGCGGGAGGAGACGACATACAGCGGGAGGAGACGACCTACAGCAGGCAGGAGACGACCTACAGCAGGCAGGAGACGACCTACACCGGGAGGATACGACCTACACCGGGAGGAGACGCCCTACAGCGGGAGGAGACGCCCTACAGCGGGAGGAGACGACCTACAGCGGGAGGAGACGACCTACAGCGGGAGGAGACGACCTACAGCGGGAGGAGACGACCTGCAGCGGGAGGAGACGACCTGCAGCGGGAGGAGACGACCTGCAGCGGGAGGAGACGACCTACAGCGGGAGGAGACGACCTACAGCGGGAGGAGACAACCTACAGCAGGAGACGACCTACAGCGGGAGGAGACGACCTGCAGCGGGAGGAGACGACCTGCAGCGGGAGGAGACGACCTGCAGCGGGAGGAGACGACCTGCAGTGGGAGGAGACGACCTGCAGCGGGAGGAGACGACATACAGCGGGAGGAGACGACATACAGCGGGAGGAGACGACATACAGCGGGAGGAGACGACCTACAGCGGCAGGAGACGACCTACAGCGGGAGGAGACAACCTACAGCGGGAGGAGACGCCCTACAGCGGGAGGAGACGACCTGCAGCGGGAGGAGACGACCTGCAGCGGAAGGAGACGACCTGCAGCGGGAGGAGACGACCTGCAGCGGGAGGAGACGACCTACAGCGGGAGGAGACGACCTGCAGCGGGAGGAGACGACCTACAGCAGGAGACGACCTACAGCGGGAGGAGACGACCTGCAGCGGGAGGAGACGACCTGCAGCGGGAGGAGACGACCTGCAGCGGGAGGAGACGACCTACACAGGGAGGAGACGACCTACAGCGGGAGGAGACGACCTACACCGGGAGGAGACGACCTACACCGGGAGGAGACGACCTACACCGGGAGGAGACGACCTACACAGGGAGGAGACGACCTACACCGGGAGGAGACGCCCTGCAGCGGGACGTCAGCCTCTCATCCATCAGCTGGTCAGATGACACTTAGGTCACTGCGCATGCGCTAAGAGCAGAAACACTTGAACAAGCTAAAGCCAGTCAGGTTCCTTCACTCACGAGGTAATAAAAAAAATTGCAGCACCGATTTTGACACTAAACGCCGACATTCACTTGAAGTCCAGAGCTCACGGACAGTTTCATTCAAGTCAGGAAATGACGATAAATGTACATAGTTGTGCCACGTGGGCTCAGGTATGCACGGTACATCAACACGGTACACGCAGTAAATAGAAATGTAGTAAATGTGTGTTTTGCATTTTTGTATCAGAATCAGGAAGATCATTTTGACTCGGCCGTTTTAGAAGTAGCTCTCGTGCTGAAGAAGTGTGAATACTCATGATCTACTGTGTTTGTTTAGTGCAATACAAGTGGAAACTTTTTTGACAGGCAGTGAATTCATGTAGAGATGAGAAGAGAGAGAGAGATGTAGAAAAGGAGAAATAAAATGGTTGAGCCTACATTTGCAGCAGCTCTTCTTTTTGAGCGATGCGATTTTCCTCTGGCTCTTCTTTTATCCGTGGACTCTCTGGGAGTTCAAAATTCGGATCCTGGTCCAGGCCCTGGTGTAGGCCTTTGCTCAGACCCTGGTGAAGATCCTGGTGCAGACCCTGGTCCCGGCCTTGGTTCAGGCCTTGGTGCAGACCCTGGTGCAGAGCTAGGCCCCGGTGTAGGCCCTGGTGCAGGCCCTGGTGCAGATCCTGGTGTAGGCCTTGGTGCAGATCTTGGTGCAGATCCTGGTCCAGACCCTGGTCCAGACCGGGTCCAGGACTCTCCGTAGTCTTGAGATCCGCTTTGAGCAGCGCGACTCTCGGGCTCAGCACCGAGTCCAGCAGCTCTTGTTTCCTCTGGTTCTCTTCTCTGGAGCGGCGCAGTTCCTCCTCAAACTCCGCTGTCGTTCTTTCAAACAGCGCAAATATCTCTTCCGCAGCCGCAGTCAGCCGCGCATTCACCAAAACTCTCAGTGTTTGGTTTTTAGACATTTTTAGAGACGTTTTTTTGTTTGTCGCTCTAGCCTCGAGCTAACGGAACACGGGAGCGGCGAGCTGACGGGGCGCCCTAGTGTGACGTCATCAGACCGCGCCGCTCAAGCTGCATCTTTTGTTCTCTCGGGTTGTTTTTTTTCTTCTTAAAATAATAATCAATTTACAACAATCGTTTCACTTTTCGACTGTTGCGATGCAAAGAGTTTATTGTTCTTGAAGTTTATTTCAAAAAAGGGGAAAAGAGTGTTGCAGTTTCAGACATTTCTGTTTGTGAATAAAAAATGTACCAACGAACATGAAGAACAAACAGTATCTTTTAATATTAGACGATAACATATTTGACTGTTTATAAAAATATAGTTACTCAAATCAGCCCTACATGTTTTAACAGCGCTACAATAAAAAATAAGTGATCCATAATTTCTTCGATCGTTTGACAGAATGAACATTTCAGTAAACGTGGAGACAAAAGAGTTGACTGGGTACATTTTATGTGGAATTCTATCATTTATTTTTATTCATTTTATTTTGAATACAATATTTGTACGGTAATAGCCCAGTATCTTGTATTGTGGAGCAGTAAAAGATTTTCCCTCAAATATTTGATGGCGGTTATTACATTTTTTCTCAAGTAAATTCATGCAATTTACTTTGAGTTCAATTTAATTATTACCTCTGTCAAGAGGTTTGTAAATAAAAAAGATCAGTTACATTTCATAAGATGAAGCAGGGGAATGGTTTATATGACTCAAAATGGAACTGGAAAATTATACTTCATCATAAACTGTTCAAAAGAGCCATGTTCGTCCAGTAGTGATACAATGTTAATAATAACCACTTAGGGAAAACAAGGAATGATTCTTCTCTAATTGTTATGCGCTCATTATTCCACCAAAGATATGATATATACACATTTTACAAAACCTTGATCATGAAACAACCATTTTAAGATTGTAACATCTTTGTTTAGGTTGTGTGTCTTGATTGGCTCTTTCCAGGCAATAAGAACAGATTTTACCCCAGGATTTTCCACATCCTCAGAATGACTCATCTGCCAGTAAGGCCTGTATAGGAACCCCCGGCACCACATTACTCTCAGTATAAGGCCTGTACAGGAACCCCCGGCACCACATGACTCTCAGTATAAGACCTGTACAGGAACCCCCTTCACCACATTACTCTCAGTATAAGGCCTGTACAGGAACCCCCGGCACCACATTACTCTCACTATAAGAACTGTACAGGAACCCCCTTCACCACATTACTCTCAGTATAAGGCCTGTACAGGAACCCCCGGCACCACATTACTCTCAGTATAAGGCCTGTACAGGAACCCCCGGCACCACATTACTCTCAGTATAAGGCCTGTACAGGAACCCCCGGCACCACATTACTCTCAGTATAAGGCCTGTACAGGAACCCCCGGCACCACATTACTCTCAGTATAAGGCCTGTACAGGAACCCCCGGCACCACATGACTCTCAGTATAAGAACTGTACAGGAACCCCCTTCACCACATTACTCTCAGTATAAGGCCTGTACAGGAACCCCCGGCACCACATTACTCTCAGTATAAGGCCTGTACAGGAACCCCCGGCACCACATTACTCTCAGTATAAGGCCTGTACAGGAACCCCCGGCACCACATTACTCTCAGTATAAGGCCTGTACAGGAACCTCCGGCACCACATTACTCTCAGTATAAGGCCTGTACAGGAACCTCAGGCACCACATTACTCTCAGTATAAGACCTGTACAGGAACCCCCGGCACCACATTACTCTCAGTATAAGAACTGTACAGGAACCCCCGGCACCACATTACTCTCAGTATAAGACCTGTACAGGAACCCCCGGCACCACATTACTCTCAGTATAAGGCCTGTACAGGAACCTCAGGCACCACATTACTGTCAGTATAAGACCTGTACAGGAACCCCCGGCACCACATTACTCTCAGTATAAGAACTGTACAGGAACCCCCGGCACCACATTACTCTCAGTATAAGACCTGTACAGGAACCCCCGGCACCACATTACTCTCAGTATAAGGCCTGTACAGGAACCCCCGGCACCACATGACTCTCAGTATAAGACCTGTACAGGAACCTGAAGCACCACATTACTCTCACTTTGAGAACTGTACAGGAACCCCCGGCACCACATTACTCTCAGTATAAGGCTTGTACAGGAACCCCCGGCACCACATTACTCTCAGTATAAGGCTTGTACAGGAACCCCCTTCACCACATTACTCTCAGTATAAGGCCTGTACAGGAACCCCCGGCACCACATTACTCTCACTTTGAGAACTGTACAGGAACCCCCGGCACCACATTACTCTCAGTATAAGACCTGTACAGGAACCCCCGGCACCACATTACTCTCACTTTGAGAACTGTACAGGAACCCCCGGCACCACATTACTCTCAGTATAAGGCTTGTACAGGAACCCCCGGCACCACATTACTCTCAGTATAAGGCTTGTACAGGAACCCCCTTCACCACATTACTCTCAGTATAAGGCCTGTACAGGAACCCCCGGCACCACATTACTCTCAGTATAAGGCCTGTACAGGAACCCCCGGCACCACATTACTCTCAGTATAAGGCCTGTACAGGAACCCCCGGCACCACATGACTCTCAGTATAAGAACTGTACAGGAACCCCCTTCACCACATTACTCTCAGTATAAGGCCTGTACAGGAACCCCCGGCACCACATTACTCTCAGTATAAGGCCTGTACAGGAACCCCCGGCACCACATGACTCTCAGTATAAGACCTGTACAGGAACCCCCGGCACCACATGACTCTCAGTATAAGGCCTGTACAGGAACCCCCGGCACCACATTACTCTCAGTATAAGGCCTGTACAGGAACCCCCGGCACCACATTACTCTCAGTATAAGGCCTGTACAGGAACCCCCGGCACCACATTACTCTCAGTATAAGAACTGTACAGGAACCCCCGGCACCACATTACTCTCAGTATAAGAACTGTACAGGAACCCCCTTCACCACATTACTCTCAGTATAAGGCCTGTAGAGGAACCCCCGGCACCATATTACTCTCAGTATAAGGCCTGTAGAGGAACCCCCGGCACCATATTACTCTCAGTATAAGACCTGTACAGGAACCTCCGGCACCACATTACTCTCAGTATAAGGCCTGTACAGGAACCTCCGGCACCACATTACTCTCAGTATAAGGCCTGTACAGGAACCTCAGGCACCACATTACTCTCAGTATAAGACCTGTACAGGAACCCCCGGCACCACATTACTCTCAGTATAAGAACTGTACAGGAACCCCCGGCACCACATTACTCTCAGTATAAGACCTGTACAGGAACCCCCGGCACCACATTACTCTCAGTATAAGGCCTGTACAGGAACCTCAGGCACCACATTACTCTCAGTATAAGAACTGTACAGGAACCCCCGGCACCACATTACTCTCAGTATAAGAACTGTACAGGAACCCCCGGCACCACATTACTCTCAGTATAAGACCTGTACAGGAACCCCCGGCACCACATGACTCTCAATATAAGAACTGTACAGGAACCCCCGGCACCACATTACTCTCAGTATAAGGCCTGTACAGGAACCCCCGGCACCATATTACTCTCAGTATAAGACCTGTACAGGAACCCCCGGCACCACATGACTCTCAGTATAAGGCCTGTACAGGAACCCCCGGCACCACATTACTCTCAGTATAAGGCCTGTACAGGAACCCCCGGCACCACATTACTCTCAGTATAAGAACTGTACAGGAACCCCCGGCACCACATTACTCTCAGTATAAGGCCTGTACAGGAACCTCAGGCACCACATTACTCTCAGTATAAGAACTGTACAGGAACCCCCGGCACCACATTACTCTCAGTATAAGAACTGTACAGGAACCCCCGGCACCACATTAC
The DNA here is from genome assembly GCF_026437365.1 of Eucyclogobius newberryi. NCBI lineage: Eukaryota > Metazoa > Chordata > Actinopteri > Gobiiformes > Gobiidae > Eucyclogobius > Eucyclogobius newberryi. The sequence goes on along the minus strand of NW_027315801.1, from coordinate 34,880,359 downwards.
TCTCAGTATAAGACCTGTACAGGAACCCCCGGCACCACATGACTCTCAATATAAGAACTGTACAGGAACCCCCGGCACCACATTACTCTCAGTATAAGGCCTGTACAGGAACCCCCGGCACCACATTACTCTCAGTATAAGGCCTGTACAGGAACCCCCGGCACCACATTACTCTCAGTATAAGGCCTGTACAGGAACCCCCGGCACCACATTACTCTCAGTATAAGAACTGTACAGGAACCCCCGGCACCACATTACTCTCAGTATAAGAACTGTACAGGAACCCCCGGCACCACATTACTCTCAGTATAAGGCCTGTACAGGAACCCCCGGCACCACATTACTCTCAGTATAAGGCCTGTACAGGAACCCCCGGCACCACATTACTCTCAGTATAAGAACTGTACAGGAACCCCCGGCACCACATTACTCTCAGTATAAGGCCTGTACAGGAACCTCAGGCACCACATTACTCTCAGTATAAGAACTGTACAGGAACCCCCGGCACCACATTACTCTCAGTATAAGAACTGTACAGGAACCCCCGGCACCACATTACTCTCAGTATAAGACCTGTACAGGAACCCCCGGCACCACATGACTCTCAATATAAGAACTGTACAGGAACCCCCGGCACCACATTACTCTCAGTATAAGGCCTGTACAGGAACCCCCGGCACCATATTACTCTCAGTATAAGACCTGTACAGGAACCCCCGGCACCACATGACTCTCAGTATAAGGCCTGTACAGGAACCCCCGGCACCACATTACTCTCAGTATAAGGCCTGTACAGGAACCCCCGGCACCACATTACTCTCAGTATAAGGCCTGTACAGGAACCCCCGGCACCACATTACTCTCAGTATAAGAACTGTACAGGAACCCCCGGCACCACATTACTCTCAGTATAAGAACTGTACAGGAACCCCCTTCACCACATTACTCTCAGTATAAGGCCTGTACAGGAACCTCCGGCACCACATTACTCTCAGTATAAGGCCTGTACAGGAACCTCAGGCACCACATTACTCTCAGTATAAGGCTTGTACAGGAACCCCCGGCACCACATGACTCTCACTATGTTTCCATTGAGCTTCACATTCAGGATCACACCAGCAATGCTCTGATTTGACCTGAAATTTTGCTTTTGATAATTGCAGAGTTTTGAATCGGATACAAGGTTTTTTACCATGTCATATAAATCTTGAGACTGTTTTGTTTCACTCCTCAAACACTAAATGTAAATCGGGAGATTCTGGAACATTCATTTTTATAGTTTTCATTTGACTTAGACATGGATCAGAGTCCATTGAGGTGTATTTTTTCTCCAAAATTGTTCATTGGTCTTTATGGAGTGCTACACCGAAATATCTAAGATATTCCATTTGGCAAAGTATTTCTAAAGGTCATTTAGGAAGGGGGATGCCAGAATTAGATAATTTCAGTTTTATGAACATTATATTTGTATTCATAAATTGGACAAATTTTTGAGGAAAATGGATATGGACATTTCTGCTTTGGTCAAATACAATAGAACATCTGCAGGCAATTTTATGTTCCGTCCCATCAATTGTAACGCAGTGAATTATTTTTGATTTTCTAGTAAATTTGGCCAATTGTTCAAGTACAAAGAGAACAGGAGGAGGGACCAGGCACAGCCCTGTCTGACCCCTCTGTCCAAATTCAGTGGCTCTGTCATGTGACCATTGATTTTAATTCTTGATGTTGGACCATTGTAAAGAGCCTCAATATTTTGTATAATTAAATCGTCGATTTAAAATTTGCTCAGTACTTTAAATAAATAAGTCCAGCTACAGAATGAAATCCTTCTCCTCGTCCAGACATATTCTTCCATCTTTGTTTAGTTGTGTGTATTTGTTTCATTTTGTGTAAAGATGGTCTTATGTCGTCTTGTGTTTGTCATTTGCTCATGAATCCTGTCTGATCTTTGTGGATTCAGTTTGGGAGGATTTGTCAATCAACACTGCAACTCCTCTCCTGTGTTTGTCTCTGTATAAGGTTTTAAAACTAAATATGGTCAGTTTTTGACGTTTAATGTCGTTCAAATGTGTCTCTCATAAATATATAATGTCTATTCTTTCTCTTTTAATTTGTGTTAACATTTTGGATCGATTGGGTTCAGTATGCTGTTTAAGTTAAAGGACGTCACTTGTAAAACCTCCGATGTCACTGGGTTGATTGCTTTTGCCATGGATCATTTTCAAACACAAGAACCACAGAAACAGGAAACAGACGAAGAGATAAAATCAAAAACACATGTATTTTTTTAATGTTCCCACAAATCCAATCACCTACATTTGGCACTCAAATGACTGGATGGAACTGGGCACAGAGTCCTAAAGCAGACAGCCAACATGAAGCATAAAGTCAACCAGTTCAAGTCGTCCATCATCGTCTCTGTCCCCAAGAAGCCCCGGATCACTGGACTTCATGACTACAGACCTGTGGTGCTGACAATTGAAGTCATGAAGTCATTTGAGCGCCTGATCCTCCCCCACCTCAAGTCCTTCACCTCCCCCTGCTGGACCCCCTGCTGGACCCCCTGCTGGACCCCCTGCAGTTCGCCTACAGAACCAACGTTGTGGATGACGCTATCAACCTGGCCTCTCCACTTCACCCTGCAGCACCTGGACTCCCCGGGAACCTACGCCAGGATCCTGTTTGTGGACTTCAGCTCTGCATCAACACCACCTCCTGCTCTGCTCCAGGACAAGCTCTCCCAGCTCAACGTGCCTGACTCCCCCTGCAGGGGGAGCGCTGACTCCACCTGCAGGGGGAGTAGTGACTTCCTGATGGATCAGAGTGTGTGCGGCTGGGGAAGAACACTGGAACCATCAGCACAGGAGTTCCACAGGGCTGTGTACTTTCTCCCCTGCTCTTCTCCCTGTGACAAACTGCTGCACTTCCAGCCACAACTCCATGAAACTGATGTCGTGGCAAAAATCTCTCGGTAAAACAAAGAAACAGAGTTGTCTTGTCTCAAAAGTAAAATGTTTAATCTTGTGATTGAATCAGAAATAAACTCTTGTCTGCTCCTTTGCTCCCCAAAATGTGTATATAAACAGATGGTCACATGACCCATTCCACATTTACAATTCACAGGCAGGTCTATATAGGCAGAGATGCAAATGGCACAGGCAAAAGGAGAACAAGAGATACAGGGTTTACATTTACATTTTGATCGCCGACACCTTAGAGAGACAACAGGCACGTCCTGGACACCCGTGGTTCCTTCTACTCGAATGGGGAGGCGGAAAGTTTACCGGCTCTGAAGAACAAAAGCAGCTTATTGCCCTGATGTGAAGGCCTGGCCCTGCCTGGGGTGACCAGGATGTCTAGACATGTACATTTCCAGGCACCGAGGGGTCTATGTCCCACTTGTCACAGCCTCAGAGGCAACAGCTGTTGTGACTGTTTGGGCGTTACAAAAATTAAATGAACTGAAATTGAAACAAGGCAGAAGGGCCAGATTATTATTATCATTTTTTCATAAAACTGATCAAGTTTGCGGATGACACCACCCTCATTGCCATGACGAGATCACACTCATCGGGCTCATCTGGGACGGGGATGAGTCTGCCTACAGGAGGAGGTGGACCGGCTGGTGTCCTGGTGCAGCGGTAATAACCTGGAGTTGAATGCCCAGAAGAGTGGAGATGATCGTGGACTTCAGGAAAGTCACAGCCCAGCGAGCTGCTCTCTCTGCCTCACACAGACACGTGTAAAGCTGCTGCTCGGAGCTGCAGGTGATGAAAACCAGCAGCGTCCTGAGTCCTGTTTAAAGCTGACAATGTAGTGAGGCATTTTAACTCATTTGACCTCATTACCAAACTGAATATGTAAGTACTGAAGAACAATAGATCTATAGTTATAACATATTTGAAAATAAATATAAAATAGAAGACTCAATAAATACATACAATGTTAATAAACCCTTATTTATTCAAAATCACATTTTGTTTACATTGTTGAACAGGTATAAAAAGAAGAATTAAAGGGGCAGTGGGAGAGCGAGGGGTCCGGGACTCTGGACCTGAATGTTAGATTCAGACTATCAGCGTACCACACTTTGAGAACCACTGACACAATGAACTGACCACAAGTCTTCAGTCTTGTTCTGTAAAGCTGTATGGTTCCTCTTTTATGTGTGTTCGCATGTGCTCAGCAAGACTATAACTTCGTGTAAATGTTTTATCACAAATAGAACAGATGAAGGGTTTCTCGCCTGTGTGACTTTTCACATGTCGTGTTAGAGAGGAACCACAGGAAAATCGTTTTGGACATGTTGGACACTCGAATGGTTTTTCGCCTGTGTGTTTTCTGATGTGTATTCTTAGACCGGAACGATCTACAAAATGACTATCACACATTGGACAGCAGAAGGGTTTTTCCCCTGTGTGAATCTTTTCATGTGAATCTAGGTTTTTCTTTTGGATAAACCCTCTTTTACACGTTGAACAACTGTAGGGTTTCTCGCCCCTGTGAATTCTTTCATGTCGTCTGAGTGCAGAACAATCTGAGAATTTTCTCGTACATATTGAACAGCTGTAGGGTTTTTCGCCAGTGTGAACTCGAATGTGCTTCTTGAGTGTCGATGCTAATTTGAATGTTTTCGTACACGTTAGACAGCGGAAAGGTTTCTCGTCTGAGTGGACTCTTTTGTGTATTTGTAAATAACTCTTGTACTTGAATATCTTCTTACACACTGGGCACTGATGTGTATTGAGAGATTCTTCAGAGTTTGTGCCGATCTGGACTTGCTCGTGGAGGTCTCCGTCAGCCTCGGTCTCCATCGGTGCTCCCGACCAGCTGAAAGGGTCACACTGGTCGTCCTCATTGAGTGTGTCAGAAGACCCTCCCTCAGTCTGTGGGTGTAAATGTGGCTCTTCGTCGTCGTTCTCTCCTCGTGTATCCTCTTCGTCCTCAGTTTGATGAAACACGGTCGACTCTTCTTCCTTCACACAAACTGCACTGATCTCTGGACTGTGAGTTCTCATGTGCACCGCAAGACTATAATTCCGTGTAAATGCTTTATTACAGGTAGAACAGCTGAACGGTTTTGAGCCTGTGTGAGTATTTACATGCCGTCTGAGGACAGATAAATCTGAAAATGGTTTCATACACGTTGGACAGCTGTAGGGTTTTTCACCCGTGTGAATTCTAATATGTACTTTGAGGGCAGAAGAATTTGGAAAACGTCTCGTACATGATGGACAGCAGTACGGTTTTTCACCTGTGTGTTTTCTCATGTGTACTTTGAGGGCAGAACTACCTGGAAAGCGACTCAAACATGTTGGGCAGCTGAAGGGTTTTTCACCAGTGTGAGTCCTCTCGTGTGAAATGAGGGCGCCTTTTTGGGTAAATGCTTTTTTACAGGTTGAACAGCTGTAGGGTTTCTCACCTGTGTGGATTCTAACGTGCGTCTTGATCTGTGATACTGAGCTGAATTTTTTCTTACAGATTGGACAGCTCAAAGGTTTCTTGCCTGTGTGCATTCTATTGTGCCTTTGTAAATGACTTTTGCACTTAAATATCCTCTTACAAACCGAGCACTCGAGTGTATTCTGCTTGAGAGATGTTTCAGAGTTTGTGCTGATCTGGACTTGGTCGTGGGGATCTCCGTCAGCCTCGGTCTCCGTCTGTGCTCCTGAACAGCTGAAAGGGGCACTCCAGTCGTCATAATTGTCAGAAGACTCTCCCTCAGTCTGTGGGTGTAAACGTGGCTCTTTCTCGTTCTCTCCTCGTGTTTCCTCTTCGTCCTCAGTTTGGTGAAACACTGTCGACTCTTCTTCCTTCACACAAACCTCACTAATCTCTGGAACGGATCTGAAAAGAAAATAGAAATAAAATGTAAAAACACAGCATCTGAAATTATGTAAATCACCCCACTCTTGGATCGAAAGCCCTTTTACGGTAACCTAATTGATGGCAGTTGGAGGATATCCATTTTTAATAACGTCTTACCATCATACGCTCGCTCGTTTTATTATGCCACTAAATGCACAGACAACCAAGCGAACGCTTAACCGCAAAGAGGCTCTCTGTCTTTTGACTTGCTCAGTCTAATTTTTCCAATTCAAGAACGATCCCAGCTTCCTCAGACACAGTGTATGAAAGCGTGAGCGGCTCCTGGACCTAAAGGGCTCGAAATGTGACCTACGCTGCCCTACGAGACACTATAAGATAAGATAAGCCTTTATTTGTCCCACAATGGGGAAATTCCAAAGTTGCAACAGAAAGTAGTTACAGAACTGAACACGATAATGTGCAATGGCTGAAGCAATTGCTAGTGTCTTCATTCTTGTGTAAAAGTACTACATGTGTGTAAGAGTACTACATGTGTGTAAGTAGTACTACATGTGTATAAGAGTACTACATGTGTGTAAGTAGTACTACATGTGTATAAGAGTACTACATGTGTGTAAGTAGTACTACATGTGTATAAGAGTACTACATGTGTGTAAGTAGTACTACATGTGTATAAGAGTACTACATGTGTGTAAATAGTACTGGTAATACTACTGAGAAACAAATTACATTAAAGCCGCACTAGCAGCAATGATGGCTCTCGCCTTCCCATCCGTCCATGTTTTCTGCTGCGTTTTGCGGCATACTCAGTAATTCTAATGCTAACTAGCATTAGCAGGAAATCAAGCCTTTTTTAAGGGTATGTTACGGAATATACATTTTTTTAAAAAAAATTTAATTAATTTTCAATGTATCTAGATGAAAAAAGTGTTGTTTTGAGCTCGATCGGACGGAAAACCTAGGACAAGTACAATTTTGAAAAAGAAAGTCAAACGTGGCGGCCTTAATGCACCATTAATTTAAATGGGAAAAAGTATTGATACTTCTGCAAATAGTGAAAAAAGTACAAGTTGTTCAAATGTGAAAAATAATAGCACCCCTAAGACAGTTAAAGCGACCGTACAGAGGTATAACTTGTTGAAATCTTCAAGGAAACGGCTGCTGTGATTTCAGACGTTGTAAAGTGAAAAGCCAAGTAAACATCACAGGACGTGAAGGCTAAACGGATGTAAGACTTCAAAGCGCGGCTCGAGCTAAAGTGGGCGTGTCAAATTAGATATGTGCACATATTCTTATTATTTTTATAATCAACATAATGTCAGGTTCATATCCACTTGTTGGGAACCTTTAAATAAACTTCAGGTTCTTTGTAATACATAAAGTTCATTATTTTGAGGCCTCATTTGTGCTGAGACTCTCAAGACGCTGCAGTACCAAAGGACTGGCCACTGGGGGGCGACTCACGACCATTAAACTAACAACAGTAGATATTTTAATGGATCCATGGTTTACACAGGTCCACTTCTGCCAAGAGGAATAATGAGAAGGTTAATACAGCAGAGAGGAGGTCCTGAGGGAGCACGTCACCCATCAAAGGGGGAAAAGCTTAAAACTATATTTATGTGCACAGAAGATTTGTTAATATGAATGTTTCAAGAAGTAGGTCTATTTTAAAGTAGGAAAAAATATGAATGTAAATTGCTTTAACGGGCATTTAAAGAAGAGGACACAAAATGGCCTCTTGAATGAGTGCGATTTTTTTTTCTTTTTTCTAACGGTAAAGTGAGAATTAAAATGGTTGCGCCTACACTGGCAGCAGCTGCTCTTCCGGCTCCTCTTTAATCCAAGAACTCTCTTTGATTTCTAAATCCAGTCCCTCGTCCAGTCCCTGGTCCAGACCGGGTCCAGGACTCTCCGTAGTCCTGAGATCCGCTTTGAGCAGCGCGACTCTCGGGTTCAGCACCGAGTCCAGCAGCTCTTGTTTCCTCTGGTTCTCTTCTCTGGAGCGGCGCAGTTCCTCCTCAAACTCCGCTGTCGTTCTTTCAAACAGCGCAAATATCTCTTCCGCAGCCGCAGTCAGCCGCGCATTCACCAAAACTCTCAGTGTTTGACCTGCGGACATTTTAACGCTGTTGTTTTTAGCTTTAGCTTCAGACTAACGGCACAAGAGAGAGCTGAAAGGGCGGCCCAGTTTGACGTCATCAGAACGCGTCGATGCGAGTCTACATTGTCCGGAAGTTGGATTTGGAACATCCGCAAAACAAAACAAAACAAGACTTATTTTAGATTTTTTTTGTCGTGATATTTTTGAATTGTCCAGCCAAGATGATATTTATGAACGTATATCCCAAAATGCGGAACCATACATATATATAAGAACAAATAAATAAAACAACAAAATCACAGACTTTAATGGGATTTCCGGGGCTGTTTATTACATGAGTGAAACAGCCTCTTTCAGCTTCACATTAGTTAAAACACAAAACATGCTCTCTATTTTATCAAAATCACGTCATTTTAATAATATCAGAATATGTTATATGTACAGGATTTTATGATGAAGTGTATTTCTCAAAACCTTTTTTTTATTACACTAAAAAGTGGAGGGTAAATCAAATGCCCAGTTTTCAGATTTTGGGCAGAGTTCTTCAAAAGCACTCGGACCACGTGAGGGTCCAAATGTTCAATCGGATTTGGTTTTAAGATATTTTACTTACAGCTTGAATTAAAAAAAAACTCCAAAAGGGCTCTTGCCATAATCGCAGTGTCTTCCCTGCTGGAGCGGCGACCTCTGCACATTTAGACACGTGGGTGGAGCTACATTCATGAGTCTCAGTCATTTTGACATCTACACATGCTGTTGCCTCGCCGCTGTTGGTCATGAAAAACAGCACGGAAAACTGAAAATGAAAAGGACAGAACCTGAGATGGAAATGAGTTGGAAATACCGGCAAGTAGGCTAACGTTTATCAGCATAGCCGCTAGCATTAGCCAGCTGCTAACGACCTGAAACAAACAGCTCAGCTTCAGTCTGGAGTGAGTTCTGTGAGTCCACTGGTCCCTCCTGACCAGTCACACATTTCTGGACAAACAAGGTCTTTGGGGGCGTGACAGAAGAGAAAGAATACTTTGTTTTGAGACATCCCACGGTGAACATGCAGCTTTTGTCCTCTAGATGGCAGGAGAGTGTGTCACGTCACTTCAGACTCAAGGATAGGTTAGAATCTGTTGATGTCATGATCTCAGTGGCAGAACGCCGATGTAACTCTGCAAAGACCTTTCAGCTGAAAACAGTCCCATCTTTGGAGTTGAATGGCACCGCTTGAATCATATACACGTGTTCATAAACCATAAACCAGGTCAGCAAATCTGAAATCTGACAGTTAAACAGCAATTTCCAACATTGAAATCTGACCAGCTCGAACTCTGTTTTAAACTCGGAATTCTAGAATGTCACGTGAACACAAGCCATTGCTAAAACACACACAAAATGGAGGACATGGACATTTGAACACGACTTGGATGACGTGGATGCCTTGCCACGCCCAGCTCAGACCAAGGCCATGTCTATAACTGGACTATACCAGGTCTAATCTGGGCCTAAAGCAGGTCTAAAATACGACAACCAGAGGTTCTTCACAAGGAGGATAAAAATGTGCATAAAATGGACTGTAAATTGAACGTACCACCAGAACAAACTCTCGTAACAAAAGTGGTACACATACCATTCTGAGAACCATCGCTTTAGAACGTTAGTGTATCACTTGAACACAACCAGTTCTGTTCAGCTGTGTGGTTCCTCTTTTGTGTGAGTACTCATGTGCGCCGAACGATGATGACCTCGTGAAAATGTTTTATTACAGATTGAACAGCTGAAGGGTTTCTCACCCGTGTGAACTCTTAAATGACGTTTGAGGTCAGAACCATCGGAAAATTGTCTCGTACATATTGGACAGCTGAATGGTTTTTCACCAGTGTGAACTCTCATGTGTTTCCTCAGATTCGACGTTGATATGAATGTTTTTGTACAGATTGGACAGCTGAAAGGTTTCTCATCTGAGTGGATTCTTTTGTGTATTTGTAAATAACTTTTGTACTTGAATGTCTTTTTACAAATTGAGCACTGGTATCTATTCTGCATGAAAGTTGGTTCAGAGTTTGTGCTGATCTGGTCGTGGGGGTCTCCGTCAGCCCCGGTCTGCATCAGTGCTCCTGACCAGCTGAAAGGGGCACTCCAGTTGCCATAATTGTCAGAAGACCCTCCCTCAGTCTGTGGGTGTAAAAGTGGCTCAGTTTGGTGAAACACTGTCGACTCTTCTTCCTTCACATAAACTGCACTGGACTCTGGAACGGATCTGAAGAGAAAATAGAAATCAAATGTAAAAACACGGCGTCTGAAATGAGGCAAGAAAATAAAACCCACCTCTAACATCGAGTTGAAATTATAAATGAAACCTGCTTAGAGCATTTTCTTGCGGCATGCACACACATATATACACATATATAATTTATATATAATATATACATGTGTATATTATAGCTGGGGTCCTCTGGGAGTTTGAGAGTTCTTCAGTATCTTTGCTGTTCCTGTACTTTTCTGGACCGAGATGTCTAATGTTTTTCCCGGATCTGCTCAAGCCATTCCTCCAGTTTGGGGGTCACACCTTCAGTTTGGGGGTCACTGCCCCGAGTGCTCCGGTCACTACGGGCACCACTGACACCTTCACGCTCCAGACCTTCTCCAGCTCCTCTCTGAGGCCTTGGTATTTCTCTAAGGTCTCATGTTCCTTTTTCCAGATGTTTCCATCCCATGATGCACTGCAATGTCCACCACCACGGCTTTCCTCTGACCCTGGAGACCACCACTATGTCCGGTTGGTTCTCCACCACCATGCGGTCTGTCTGTATCTGGAAGTCCCAGAGGACCTTGGCTCGGTCGTTCTCCACCTTTGGAGGTGTGTCCCACCTGGTCCTTAGGGTCTCCAGCCCGTGCTCTGCTCAGATGTTTCTGTACACTATGCCAGCCTCTAGGTGGCGCTCCATGTATGCTGTCCCTGCAGCATCTTACACCTGCAGTTGGGAGGAGCCTTTATGCTGATGATGGCGCTCTATGGGTGAGAGGGAGGAATCTCCGGTTTTACGAGGCGAAACTGCAAAGGGCAATACAGCAGGTGGAGCAGTGGGCCCTGAAGTGGGGGATTAAACTGTCCGTACGGAAGTCTCAAGTGATCTGTTTCTTCAATGGGCATAGGGACGTCTCCCTTCGACTGCATGGGCAGGTGCTCGAACAGGTCAGGGAGGTGAGGTTCTTGGGGGTCACCTTTGACGAGAGGCTTAGTTGGCGTCAGCACATTGATGAGGTCAGTGGTAAATGCAAAAGGGTGAATAACTTGCTTCGTTGTCTATCCGGCCAGGACTGGGGGGCCAGCAGAAGGTCGCTCCTGGGTATTTATCGGGCCGTCATGAGGGCGGCTATTGATTATGGCTGTATAGCCTACATGTCTGCGGCTGAGACTAACTTAAAGAAGCTTGATGTGGAGCAAGCCCAGGCCTTGCGCATCTGCTGTAGGGCTTTTAGGACCTCCCCTGTCTCGGCGCTGCAGGTTGAGTTGGGGGAATTGCCGTTACGGCTCCGGAGGCTAGAACTTCTGTTGGCTTACTGGGTGAATGTGCAAGGTCATACGAGCTCTCACCCGGTGAGGGACTTTCTCAGGGTTGATGAGGGGCAGAATGAGGCTGGCAGTATGGTTTTCAGCCAGGTAGGAAATGCGAAGGCGCGGCTTGCGGGGGTTGGTGATCTGCGTGTGAGCCCGTCGGTGGCTTTGTCTGCTATAGCTCCGTGGAAGTTTGTCCCGGCTCCTGTTGATGTTAGCTTGCATGGCAAGCTTAGAGGAGTCGCTGGGAGGGCACCGCAGTTTGCCGTTCAAGCGCTCATCGATAAGCACTCAGGTGATGTGTTTATTTATACCGACGGGTCTAGGGATCCTGAGAGTGGGCGTACTGGCGCCGCTTATTTTGTGCCTGACCTGGGGCTGGCGGTCAAGAAGAGGTTGACAGATCGCCTTTCTGTTTTCACGTCGGAACTTATAGCGATACGGTTGGCGTTGGAATGGGCGGAATCTGCTTTGCAGTGTTGCGGCATTGTGGTGGCCTCTGACAGCCTTTCTGCATTGCAAAGCATTAAATCTGGGAAATCGGATTGCAGACAGGATGTGTTGAATGGCATCTTCTGTCTGATGCTCTCCCTGTCCAGGAAGGATGTGAGGGTTTCCTTCATTTGGGTCCCTGCGCATGTGGGGGTGGATGGTAACGAAATGGCTGATGCACTGGCTAAACGTTCCCTTCGGCGGCCATCAATTGATGTGGCGGTTGAGTTGGGCAAGTCTGAAATCAAGCCCGTTATCAAGAGTCATGTGGTCGGCCTTTGGCAGGAATTTTGGAGCCACTGTGTTACTGGACGGCATCTCTATCACATACAGGGTAGTGTGGGTCCTTGCGGGTCTATGGGCAGGAACGCGTGGGAGGAAAGGGCCTTCGCCCGCATGAGGATTGGCCATACTGGACTCAATTGGTCACTGAGTAGAATAGGCAAACATCCGACCGGTCTGTGTGGTCACTGTCGGGTGCCAGAGACTGTCGAGCATGTGCTGATTTGCTGTGAGGCTTATGATAGAGAAAGGGCCGGGTTGGCCTTGTGGTTTCGGAATAATGGGCGGGAGTTCAATCTGCGGAACGTTCTGGCGATCCAGTCACAGGGTTTGTGTCAGGCTGTGGTTGCTTACTTATGTAGCACAGGGCTGGGTAAACGTTTATAGAGTTGGGGGGTGTCGGAGACTGAGCCGAGGATGAGGAGCAAGAGGATGTTCTAACGCGCTTTGGCTTCATGGGCCTAGAAACGACAAAGTGATGGAAGAAGGACTTCTAAAGGATAAAACGACAAAGACGTCCCATGACCTCATGGGCTTTGTACTCCCAAAGCAATGGAATAAGATTTTTTAAAGGACTACGACAAAGTCTGAGGGGAGGAAGAACTTCTATAGGATACAATGTTGTTGTTGTTGTTGTTGTTTTATGGCGGTTGGCATCCAAGTGTTGCATTACCGCCAGACTTTATTCCTCAGACTTTGTCGTAGTCCGTAAAAGTACTCCTTCCATTGCTTTGGTGTTACAAAGCCCATGAGGTCATGATATGTCTTTGTGACTAGAATGTTGTTGTTGTTGTTTTATGGCGGTTGGTATCCAAGTTGTTGTTGTTGTTGTTGTTGTTTTATGGCGGTTGGCATCCGAGTGTTGCATTACCGCCAGACTTTATTCCTCTGTGTTACATCACTGCCACCTACTGTAGTTGTACATCTTAGACTTTATTCTTTAGGCTTTGTTCTTTAGGCTTTGTTCTTTAGACTTTAGACTTTATTCTTTAGACTTTATTCTTTAGACTTGGTTGTTGTTGTTGTTGTTGTTTTATGGCCAATTGTTGCATTACCGCCAGACTTTATTCCTCAGACTTTTCGTAGTCCTCAGACTCTGTCGTAGTCCGTAAAAGTACTCCTTCCATTGCTTTGGTGTTACAAAGCCCATGAGGTCATGATATGTCTTTGTGACTAGAATAGTTGTTGTTGTTTCAGAGACCAACCGGCTTTATTCCAGGGAGACTCTTCTTCATCTTCCTCTCCTTCTTTGACGTTCGGTGCTTCCACCGTACAGCTTTATTCTTCAGGCTTCATTCTATAGGCTTTAATATGTCCACTGATGTCGCCGCTTGGTAGCCGTGCGTCTACGAGACTGGGCGAGGACAGGAGACCACCCCCACCCCCATCTCGTCACTCTGACTCCCCACAAGCAGACCCCCATCACTCCGACTCCCATTTAGCGCCTTTAGCCTGTTTTCTATATCTGCCCAATCAAGTTCCTTTGTTCCAAGGAATCTCCCTGCAGCTTTAGCAATGATCCTGATCCTTTCAGTTCTGCTTTGAGTCTGAGCAGCACAGTTTACAACATCCACCATAAAGAGTACAAAATCCTCTCTATCCACAACCAGGGTATTCTCATTAATTCTGGAACCTGCACACTTGGGACCTCCACTCTTGAAACCTTCACACTTCTTGGGAGCCACGCTGGCCTCTCTCATTTCGCCCTGGCTGGGAGCAGCGCTGGCTCCTCTCTCTGTATTTACTCTAAACTCGTTACTTGAAACTTTCTTGACTGCATCTGCATAGGATATACCTTGAGAGACCTTTATTTTCTGCACCTCAGCAGCTCTTTTGCTAAACCTGCATCCCCCGTAGGCAGAGCTATGTTCTTCCTCACAGTTACAGCACTTCAGTTTTGCACCCACGTCACACTTCCCATGCTCATGATCTCCTGCACATTTACCACATCTTTGCTTCCCTCTACAGACCGCTGCAATATGCCCAAAGCGCTGGCACTTAAAGCAACGCAGGGGCGGTGGAACATATGGCCTGACGCTATAGCACATGTACCCAATGAACACCTTACTAGGCAGGCACCTCCCTTCAAGTGTTACCATTACCGACAAGCTGTCACATCTTACCCCAAACCGGGTCACCTTCAAACGCCTAGCGTCCACCACCGTAACTCCCGTCAAATTCTCCTTAACTTCATCCACAGACGTCGCCGTAGGGACACCTACGATAACTCCTCTGACCGTGTTTCTTTCAGCATCAGACACAAGAATGTCCTTTCCACCCAGACGTTTAGTTCCAATCGCCTTCCGTTGCTGAGCCGCGTCCTTGCACACGACCAGCAGCGAGCCATCTCTAAGGACACTCGCACTCTTGATCACTCCCACAGCTACAGTTAGGCTCTTTGACAATGCCACTGAATTCCACTCCTTAAAGGATGCACTATCCTGTGCAAGCTTTATGATCACCTTACAGTCTCTGCTCTCACCCCGGATATCAATAGCTTCAGCCTCATCCTGCTGCTCATTCCCAGAACCCTCGGACGAGCTAAGGGACTTTTTACGTTTCCGGGCCCGTGCAGGCAGAAAAGGCTGCTCCTCCACGCCGTCCAGAACGTCTTCCATCCCCGATCCACTCTCCTCCGCCATCTCCCGTCTCTCCAGACCGGGTGTTGAGCAAGGTCTCCTCACAGTTTTAGTCCAGGGCTTGTTCTTCCTGCGGCGGATAGTGTTTACAATGACAAAGGCATCTCATGACCTCTTGGGCTTTGTCAAAGCACTGGAGGTCAAAGCACTGGAAGAACAACTTTTAGGACTATGACAAAGTCTGGGGAATAAAGTCTGGCGGTAATGCGACACTCGGCTGTCGACTGCCATAAAACAATAACAACAGCAACAACAGTCTAAGGAATAAAGTCTAGCGGTAATGCAACACTCGGATGCCAACCGCCATAAAACAACAACAACAACAACAACCTGCAGTTATGTGCGGGATTGTCTCAGGGACCCCTTTGCACGGCCTACACCTTGGGTCTTGTCTAGTGTAGTATTTATAGATCGATATGTATACGATAGGTTCCTCCTTCCAATGTGCACCGTCCTGTCTCAAATAAATATAACACACTTATAATTTGATCGCTCACTGCACAGTTCACTTTCTGCACTACATCTGTAAATTGTATTGTAAATTATGTGTACAATGCATGCCATATTTTCTTTGATATTGTTCAAAGAACAATTGTTGTTCATTTTGCATCGAATCACCAAAGTCAGTTCCAGTTCTGTACATTTTGTTCACTGACAATGGCAAAAAAAAACTTCTAGTCCTAATAAAACTACTCAGCATCCACCTCCTGCTGGTCCTCCTCCTCTTACACAACAATGTCAGTAAAAGTGCAGTTAGATGTTTGAAATGGTTGAGCTTACACTTGTAGCAGCTCTTCTCTTAGCTCCTCTTTAATTTCCAGGTCCAGTCCCCGGTTCAGTCCCTGGTCCAGACCCTGGTCTAGTCCCTGGTACAGATCCTGGTCCAGTCCCTGGTCCAGACCGGGTCTAGGACTCTCCGTAGTCCTGAGATCCGCTTTGAGCAGCGCGACTCTCGGGCTCAGCACCGAGTCCAGCAGCTCTTGTTTCCTCTGGTTCTCTTCTCTGGAGCGGCGCAGTTCCTCCTCAAACTCCGCTGTCGTTCTTTCAAACAGCGCAAATATCTCTTCCGCAGCCGCAGTCAGCCGCGCATTCACCAAAACTCTCAGTGTTTGACCTGCGGACATTTTTACAAACGGCTTTGTTTTTAGCTTTAGCCTCGAGCTAACGGAACACGGGAGACACGAGCTTGTTTTTCCGGCAGACGAGGCGCGGCTTGCGCACTGCTGCCCTCTGCTGGTCAGGCGATAAAACACTAAAATACTTCAGATTAGCTGCACTTTCTAGATTTTATAATATCCTTCAGCTTCTCTCAAAATATATATATATATATAAATAGCCCTCTCTGTTTGGAATTTCTTAATATTGTATTCTCTAGTTTTTAAGTTTTTAAAGACTTCTAATTCAGAAAGCCCTGAGAACAAAAAACAGAGCTGACTACTTCCTGTACAATTCCAATCTGGTACAAAAAGTATGACAAATGACACAAAAAGATATTTTAAAATATTTGAAGATTTATGTTAATGTTTGCCATGTTTTTTTTTGTCTACCATATTTATTATCAAACCAAAACAGTTTCTCGTTTTTATTTTATGAACAGCAAAATGGATCATTTGCATTAATTTGTAGTGAAATCAAAAGCACTTTTTCAGTTTTAATTCTGTAAATGTTTTACAAAGGCTCAACTGAAAAAACACAAAAATCAACTTTTATATGTATTTACAAATGAGTTATTAAAATCAAGCAATTAAGCAAAACAAGGACCACAGTAACCACCTGACTAAAATGTTTATTGAAGTTTAAAAATCGTTCAAGAGAAATAATATTTAAATTATATAAATGCATGGATTAAAATAAGTAGGAACAAGAGGGTTATTTTATTTTGACAGATGAAGGGGAGAAATGTACATCCAGAGAACCACAAAGTCTCTGCCAAGTAGTCCACATTACCAAGTGGCCCACATTACCATGTGGCCCACATGTGATTTGGGCCTGTCCTGTTGGAGTGAGAGCAATAGAACAATGTTTTTAACCATAAACCAGGTCAACGAGTCTGACAGGTCAAAGAGCACAGGTTCTGTTCACTATTTGATGTCATAATCTCAGATGGAGACTAACCCATGTCATAGGTTAGGGAAAAACAGATCATCCCCATGGAGAACATCCCCGTGGAGAACAACCCCGTGGAGATCATTCCTGTGGAGATCATTCCTGTGGAGATCATTCCTGTGGAGATCATTCCCGTGGAGAACATCCTCGTGGAGACCATCCCCGTGGAGATCATTCCTGTGGAGATCATTCCGGTGGAGAACATCCTCGTGGAGAACTTCCTTGTGGAGAACTTCCTCGTGGAGAACATCCCCGTGGAGAACATAAAGACTGGAACAAGACTTGAATGACGTGGATGCCTTGCCACGCCCAGCTCAGACCAAGGCCAGGTCTATAACTGGACTAAACCAGCTCTAAAATAGTTCGACGAGAGGTTCTTCAAAAGGAGTCCATGTACCAACAGAACAAACTCATGTAACACAAGTGGTACACACACCATAGTTTGAGAACCAACACTTTAGAACATTAGAACGTTGCATAACCACAACCAGTCTTGTTCTGTTCAGCTGTCCGGTTACTCTTTTGTGTGAGTTCTCATGTGCTGCGTGTGACGATAACTCCGAGAAAATGTTTTATTGCAAACAGAACAGCTGAAAGGTTTCTCACCCGTGTGAACTCTCAAGTGTCGCATGAGGCTTGAACGGATCGAAAAACAACTCTTACATGTTGGACAGCTGTAAGGTTTCTCACCTGTGTGGATTCTAATGTGGCTCCAGAGAGTTGATTTAACTGCAAATGTTTTCATACATGTTGGACAGCTGTAAGGTTTTTCACCTGTGTGTTTTCTCATGTGTGCATTAAGGCCAGAATGATTCGAAAATTGACTTGTACACATTGGACAGCTGTAAGGTTTTTCACCTGTGTGTTTTCTCATGTGTGCATTAAGGCCAGAACTATTTGAAAAACAACTCGTACACATTGGACAGCTGTAAGGTTTTTCACCTGTGTGAGTCCTTTCATGTAATATGAGTGCGCTTTTTTGGGAAAATGCTTTTTTACATGTTGAACAGCTGAAGGGTTTCTCACCTGTGTGGCTTCTAATGTGACTTTGCAATTGACTTTTATACTTAAATCCCCTTTTACAAATTGAGCACTGGTATTTGAGACATTGTTGAGAGTTTGTGCTGATCTGGACTTGGTAGTGGGGGTCTATGTCCGACTCGGTCTCCATTTGTGCTCCTGAACAGCTGAAAGCGGCACTCCAGTCATCATCATTGTCCGTGTCAGAAGACCCTCCCTCAGTCTGTGGGTGTAAATGTGGCTCCTCGTCATTCTCTCCTTGTGTTTCCTCTCCGTCCTCAGTTTGGTGAAACACTCTCGACTCTTCTTCCTTCACACAAACTACACTGGACTCTGGAGTGACTCTGAAAAGAAAATAGAAAAAAATCTAAAACTACAACTTCTGAAATTACTGTAAGAAAATAAAACCTTTAACATTGATTTGAAATTGTAGAAAAAGCTTCAGTTGTAGTCATCTGGACTCAGTTTAGAAAAAATAGATGTTTCGACTCTCATCCAAGGGTCATTGTCAATAAGCGAATTTAGGCCGGGAACTCAGATATTTATACTATTCTGTGGTAAGTCCAGCACATTGGGCGGAGCCTCCTGAAGTGGAAAGAGTTGTTTGTTTAAACAGAAACTTCTTTGTTTCTAACGAGCTACACCATTTGTCCTTTAATGGACTATTAGTATCCCCTTTGTCTTTGTGTGTCCCAGGCTCACGCCCTGAGGACCTGATTAGCATCCGAATGTCCTGGTCCTCTACCTCTCCAGGGCTTCAATATTCCATTATAGATTACAGAAGGTTGAATCTTAACCCTCCATTTCTGTTTAAAGACGGTCTTTCTTTTTTTTTTTAAACAAAAATAGCTTCCTTGACTCCTCTTTCAACCCATCTTTTCTCCCTGCTTAAAACCTTCACCTCACCGTCTTCAAACGAGTGATTAGAGGTTTCAAGATGAAGGTTCACGGCGCTCTGTGGTCCTGAACTTGTATTTCTTCTGTGCTGAAAAAGCCTCTTGTGCAGAGGCTGTTTAGTCTCTCCTATGTAGCGTTCTTTACAACATTTTTTTCTAAACTGAGTCCAGATGATACAACTGAAGCTTTTTCTACAATGGAACACTCCTGGACAAATGAGGGATTACACCGACATTGATTTGAAATGATAAATTTAATTGTCTGTGATGGTGAGGGTGTAGTTCAAGTAGTACAAACAATCTTGAAGCTGACACCATGCCATTATATCAGACCCAAGCAAAAGCTTTATAAACTATATAAAACGCAGTGAAACTGTGGAAGGAGGAGCTCAGCTACAATACAAAACAACAAGCTCCTGTTTAGCCTATTTTTCCCCGTTTGCACCAAATAAAGACCTTGAGAACGATCCTCACCTCTTGCAGTCGGTTATAGACTAAACATCGACACGAGAAACCTCGAATCTCAAAAATGACTTTATTTCAGGTCAAATCAGAGCATTGCTGGTGTGAGCTTGAATCTGAAGCTCAATGGTCTCATCCTGAGAGTAATGTGGTGCCTGAGGTTCCTGTACAGGTCTTATACTGAGAGTAATGTGGTGCCTGAGGTTCCTGTACAGGCCTTATACTGAGAGTAATGTGGTGCCGGGGGTTCCTGTACAGGCCTTATACTGAGAGTAATGTGGTGCCGGGGGTTCCTGTACAGGTCTTATACTGAGAGTAATGTGGTGCCTGAGGTTCCTGTACAGGCCTTATACTGAGAGTAATGTGGTGCCGGGGGTTCCTGTACAGGCCTTATACTGAGAGTAATGTGGTGCCGGGGGTTCCTGTACAGGCCTTATACTGAGAGTAATGTGGTGCCGGGGGTTCCTGTACAGGTCTTATACTGAGAGTAATGTGGTGCCGGGGGTTCCTGTACAGGTCTTATACTGAGAGTAATGTGGTGCCGGGGGTTCCTGTACAGTTCTTATACTGAGAGTCATGTCGTGCCTGGGGTTCCTGGACAGGTCTTATACTGAGAGTCATGTGGTGCCGGGGGTTCCTGTACAGGCCTTATACTGAGAGTAATGTGGTGCCGGGGGTTCCTGTACAGGCCTTATACTGAGAGTAATGTGGTGCCGGGGGTTCCTGTACAGGTCTTACTGCAGATGACAGACACTTGAGTCTGACGGAGGAAGTGAAGAATCCCTGGGTAAAATCTGTTCTTACAACATGGAAGGAGCTGATCAGAACTAAACTAAACACAGATGGTACAATCTTAAACTGGTAAATATGACCAAAGGTTTTGTACCAAATAGAACTGAGCTGAGACTCAAGGTCTGGAGGACAAAAGGTCTAAAGGTTTTTCACTTTTATAGGTATGTATAGGTATTTACACACAAGGAGTTATTATAAAAATGAAATTAGAGTAAGTCATGACCATTAAAACCCTCTGACTGAGGGTTATAATGGTCCTCCACCAAGATCCCCAGACGCTTCACTTCAGCTTCATCTCGTAAAATTTACTACAAATGTTTCATCACGTGACTTTTTCATTCTTAAATCGATTAATCAAAAGAATCATGGTTAGACTAATTGATTAGTAAAATGATCGTTAGTGGCAGCCCTGAAGAAAAGTCAAATGAATATAGACCAATAGATATTGATCATAAGGAATTAGTGAATGTTATTCTTTCTTTTTTGTTTCTTTGTCCCATCGCCCCGCCCACAGGCAGACAATTACAGTCACTTTGATGTTTCAAATGGTTCAGCTCACATTTGCAGCAGCTGCTCCTCTTGTTTGACGAGCTGTTCTTCTGACTCCAAGTCCAGATCCTGGTTCAGTCCCTGGTCCAGACCGGGTCCAGGACTCTCCGTAGTCCTGAGATCCGCTCTGAGCAGCGCGACTCTCGGGCTCAGCACCGAGTCCAGCAGCTCTTGTTTCCTCTGGTTCTCTTCTCTGGAGCGGCGCAGTTCCTCCTCAAACTCCGCTGTCGTTCTTTCAAACAGCGCAAATATCTCTTCCGCAGCCGCAGTCAGCCGCGCATTCACCAAAACTCTCAGTGTTTGACCTGCGGACATTTTAACGCTGTTGTTTTGAGCTTTAGCCCCGAGCTAACATGAGCTAACATGAGCTAACATGAGCTAACTGCACAGCGGAGAGACGGAAGCTAGTTTTACTACTTCTTCTTCTTTTTCTTGGGGTTTGCGGGTTGCAAACATAATAAATTGCATTAGCGCCACCATCTGGAGCTGAAGATGCTTCTTTGTGAATTTTACAATCTCCGAAGTGAAAAAGTACGGAAGCCTCGAGCGGCCAATGGTGCTTGAATCGGTCTAAAATATATTATTATTTTATTTATTTTAGTCAGTTTCATGTTTCAACATGAACACACGATTTAAGAAAAATATAATGATAAAAATAACTTTTTAAAAATGAAGTTAAAGTTATTATAACAAAAACAAGTTTTAATGTTAAACGGGGAAGGATCAGTCACTTCTGTTTGAACAAATGTGGATCTTCTATGTAGTACTAGTACTAGTACTGTATTAGTATTCTTTTGGGTGAAAGTTGATTATTCACAGGTTAGTAGTCGTTGGGACTGCATGTCCTCCCTTCTCTTGTCCCCATTTCACACTAAACTGTCCGGTCTAATAAAGGCTTCAGCCACAACAATCCTTTAAAGAAAATTATAATAAATAATAAAAATGTGTCAAACGACACTAAACATAAACTGTATCTGAAACAAGAATGAATTGAATATATGTTATTGTTTGCCAAGTTTTAATTTGACATATTAACATATTTAATTTGTGGTGAAATCCAAACCAAAAGCAGTCGGTGAGTTCGGGACGAGCCAAAACTGCACCGGCCCGGCTCGTTCCATCAACGTAACAGTCACATTTTCACTTGGGCCTGAAAATCAAAAAGCTCTCGCAGCAGAGCCAGTTACACGCCACAATCACTGGATAAACACGCAAAAGAGACTTTATACATTTTTAGTGATTCATTTCATAACCTTTCATCGATCAATCTTATGTCTGATCATGTGACTTTGGTTTATTTCTAAAACAGAAACATTTTGAACTTTGTGCCAGTTTTTTGTTTCATGGAGAGAACATAAATCAGGTCTAATCTGGGCCTAAACCACATACCAACAGAACAAACTGATGTAACACCAGCTGTACACACACCACAATTTGAGAACCAACGCTTTAGAACGTGAACACACACAACACATGAACACAACCAGTCTTGTTCTGTTCAGCTGTAAGGTTCCTGGTTTGTGTGACTTCCCATGTGCAGCTTGAGTTGCTGACTTAGTGAGAATGTTTTATTACAGAAAGAACAGCTGAAAGGTTTCTCTCCTGTGTGAACTCTTAAATGTCGCTTGAGGGTTTCAGGAACTGCAAAACCTCTCTGACATGTTGGACAGATGTAAGGTTTTTCACCTGTGTGTGTTCTCATGTGTATTTTGAGGGCAGAACCATTTGAAAAACGACTCGTACACGTTGGGCAGCTGTAAGGTTTCTCACCTGTGTGGGTTCTCACGTGTCTCGAGAGGGCTGATGGATCTGCAAATGTTTTCTTGCACATTGTACAACTGCAAGGTTTTTCGCCTGTGTGCGTTCTCATGTGTAAATTGAGGCGAGAACTAACTGAAAAACAACGATTACACATTGGACAGCTGTAGGGTTTTTCGCCGGTGTGCTTTCTCATGTGTACTTTGAGGGCAGAATTAATTGAAAAACAACTCTTACATATTGGACAGCTGTAAGGTTTTTCGCCAGTGTGCGTTCTCATGTGTATTTTGAGGGTATTCCTAGTTGAAAAACAACTCGTACACTCTGAACAGCTGTAGGGTTTTTCGCCTGTATGAATCCTTTCATGTATTTTGAGTCCGCACTTATCGGAAAATGTTTTTTTACATGTTGAACAGCTGAAAGGTTTCTCACCTATGTGGGTTCTAATGTGACTCTGTAAATTACTTTTACGTGTGAATCTCTTTTTACAAAACGAGCACGGATGTGTTTTCTGCTTGAGAGATGGTTCAGAGTTTGTTCTGTCCTGGACTTGGTCGTGGAGGTCTTCATCAGACTCGGTCTCCATCGGTGCTCCTGAACGGCTGAAAGGGGCACTCCAGTCTCCATCATAGTCTATGTCAGAAGACCCTCCCTCAGTCTGTGGGTGTAAATGTGGCTCTTCGTCGTCGTTCTCTCCTCGTGTTTCCTCTCCGTCCTCAGTTTGGTGAAACACTGTCGACTCTTCTTCCTTCACACAAACTGCACTGGACTCTGGAGTGACTCTGAAAAGAAAATAGAAAATATCTATAAACCTGTGCAGGCCTTACTGGCAGACGACAAATGCCTGAATCACTTGGAGGAAGTTGAGAATCACTGGGTGAAATCTGGGCTTAAGATCAAAACATATTAATTGAACAAAGATTTAAAAAATTTAAAATATAACCAAAGCTTTAAGCCAAACGGCATCGAAATGAGATGCAAGATTTGAATAACAAAAGGCCTTTTTTTTTTTACCACATTCAAAGAAAATCTCATGAAAAGCTTCGATATGTTGAAAGAATCCTTTGACTTGGAGAAACAGAACTTTTATAGGTTTTTACAAATAAATTATTATAACCACGAGATTAAACAAATAAACAGCCGTTATAACCCTCTGAATTAAATCTTTATCAAAGCATTAAATATCGTAACTTTCAAGGGGAATAATATCGACAGCATCGATGTGTCAATGACGGCCAAACTAAATATATTCAAATTAAATGGGAAAAGGAAGTAATTTTGTTTTGACGGATGAAGAGTGGGAAAGTGTGTGCACATCATGGTCACATGTTTGGAGAGAGTTCTGTTGGAAGAACGTGACCCGTTTTTTCATATCACCAGGTCAAAGAGCTCAAATGTCTAATATATGTATATAGATATATAGATATGTGACATGTCAAGGTGTGGGCACCTTTAAGGTTCTTTGGGGGCGGCGTGCACGCTACCCTCAAATGCAGGTACGTGCAGCGCGCACGTGCAAACCCACCTGTGTCTCGAGTGGGCTTTGCGGTGGCAGACGTTTCCCATCTAGTGTGCGCGTTGACAGTTTTTAATCAGGTTGGTCTCCACGGTTTCTCGTGCGTTGTTTAAGTTTTTGCCCTAGTTAACCCCATCTCCCGTTCAGGGCCGTACCCGCCTGGCGCTACTGCGCCCGTTCCCCTCCGTGTCGGGAGGGTGTGTGCCTTGGGCACGCTTGTGTGGTCTTGGGGCTCTCTTCGGGTGAGTATACACGTTGTTCCGCTGGCGCGTTGATCTATGGGCCGCGACTCATTAATTATTCTGATACAGACCCTGGGCTGTTGGGATCAAGCCGCAGGTAATCTGCGGCTCTTCCCCTTTTTGCTGCCCGGGGGTGCGCGCTCCTCTGCCCGACAGGTAAGCCCAGTCTACACCGTAGCCTATGCACTGCTTTCATTAACGCCTTTGTGTAATTTTTAGGCACGAGACGCTTGGCGCGCGGCCGCCCTTCAGGCTGCCACCTCCTGTGGGAGGCCGTTGTTTTGTCCACTGTTAAAATACATCTACTTCTTGTTGTTACCCACCTTTTTAGTAATTCAAATTAGACCGTTTATAAATGCATGGGCATAGGCACAACGCACTTTAAACGAAAGGGATTTCACAAATAACACTGCTGTGTGTCTCCACTTACATCTGGTTAAGTCCCGCCTGTGTGTGTTGCATGTGTTTTATCATCTATTTTGTTGCTTTGTTTTGATTTTGTTTGCCTATTTTTCATGGCTTGCCGTGTTTGTTTGCGTTGTTTGAATTTTGTTTAATTAATTTTGTTTGATTTACATGTGTGCTTGTCCCATTCACTGAATTTGTCTAACTTGCATTTTAACCTGTTTTACTATGTCTATTTTTAACTTTTGAAATATTTAAATAAAACAATTTTACTCTGTAATAAATCTACCTCTCTCATTGTCCAGACCTAGCGTGGCCTTATTTTAGTTAAATCTGTAGTTTAATTTGTGGTCCCAGGGCCCCATTCCCTGGGTGGCGTTGTTGGTTCCACTAGTTTAGCACTGCTATCTACCGCTCATTATATTATATTTCATTATATTATATTAAAATATATATATATATATATATATATATATATATATATATATATATATATATAACAGTCACTTTGATGTTTCAAATGGTTCAGCTCACATTTGCAGCAGCTGTTCCTCTTGTTTGACGCGATGTTCTTCTGACTCCAAGTCCAGACCCAGTCCCTGGTCCAGTCCCTGGTCCAGACCCTGGTCTAGTCCCTGGTACAGATCCTGGTTCAGTCCCTGGTCCAGACCGGGTCCAGGATTCTCCGTAGTCCTGAGATCCGCTTTGAGCAGCGCGACTCTCGGGCTCAGCACCGAGTCCAGCAGCTCTTGTTTCCTCTGGTTCTCTTCTCTGGAGCGGCGCAGTTCCTCCTCAAACTCCGCTGTCGTTCTTTCAAACAGCGCAAATATCTCTTCCGCAGCCGCAGTCAGCCGCGCATTCACCAAAACTCTCAGTGTTTGACCTGCGAACATTTTAATGCTGTTGTTTTGAGCTTTAGCCCCGAGCTAACACGAGCTAACACGAGCTAACACGAGCTAACCGCACCATGAACCACACGTAAGATGGTTGTTTTGGATCAACCCCCCGCTGCCTCACGGAAGTGACGCAGCGGAAGTGGACAACGAACAATTCCAAAATGGCGCGGATGCAAACGTAAACAAAGCAGGTTTTGGTCCGGCTGATGACCGCATTCGTGATTTTTTGTGCTTTCTATTTGAATTCCTGTAATATACTTGTATTACGTATGATTAGCCGAGCCAGGTACGAGGCGAGAGTGTCTTCAGACTTGGTTTATTGAACCCCGAAAGTACGGGTACGGATAGCAGTAGGGACCTAATAGGCGATTGCGCAATTGACAATACATTACAATCCCCAATGATTATGAGTTTGATATTGATGTTAACCCGAGATCATAAAGGCTAATGACAGAACAGACACAGAACTACCACCGGTCACTTTGTCCTACACGAACAGGCCCTACTCACTTTGTCACTTTAACCTTTAGTTTCGATTATAGTATATATTCGAGTCGATTAGTATCGGCTGATCAAACTAAAATGAACCAAGATTACTTTAAAAAAGGGCCTGGTCTGGGTCAGCTTACTTTTGTAACAATAATTGTCAGGCCTACAATTTTATGACATTTCACTGCACATATATACAGTATTGCACATGGGTATGACAGTATTGCACATGGGTATGACAGTACTGCACATGATTGTGTCAGTATTGCACATGATTATGTCAGTATTGCACATGGGTATGACAGTACTGCACATGGGTATGACAGTACTGCACATGATTATGTCAGTACTGCACATGATTGTCAGTATTGCACATGGGTATGACAATATTGCACATGATTATGTCAGTACTGCACATGGGTATGACAGTACTGCACATGATTATGTCAGTACTGCACATGATTATGTCAGTACTACACATGGGTATGACAGTATTGCACATGGGTATGACAGTATTGCACATGATTATGTCAGTACTGCACATGATTATGTCAGTACTGCACATGATTATGTCAGTACTACACATGGGTATGACAGTATTGCACATGGGTATGACAGTACTGCACATGATTATGTCAGTACTGCACATGATTATGTCAGTACTACACATGATTATGTCAGTACTGCACATGGGTATGACAGTACTGCACATGATTATGTCAGTACTACACATGGGTATGACAGTATTGCACATGGGTATGACAGTATTGCACATGTTTATGTCAGTATTGCAAATGAGTATGATAGTATTGCACATGATTATGTCAGTATTGCACATGGGTATGACAGTATTGCACATGGGTATGTCAGTATTGCACATGGGTATGACAGTATTGCACATGGGTATGTCAGTATTGCACATGATTGTCAGTATTGCACATGGGTATGACATTATTGCACATGGGTAGGACAGTGTTTGTTATAAAGTCTGACAGCAGCAGAAGGAAAGACCTGTGAAACGTCTCCTTCACACAGCGAGGGTGGATCAGTCTCTGAAGCTGCTCTCCGGAGTGGACAGAGTGTCCTGCAGGGGACAGAGTGTCCTGCAGGGGGTGAGACTCATGGTCCAGCCTAGATGTGAGTTTAGCCAGGACCCTTCTGTCCCCCACCTCCTGCACCGAGTCCAGAGCACAGCCCAGGACGGAGCTTTGTCCAGCTTCTTCCTCTCCCTCTCTGTGATGCTGCTGCTCCAGCAGGCCACACCCTACAGGAGTTGATGCCACCACAGAGTCGTAGAAGGTCTTCAGGAGTGGCCCTGTCACTTCAAAAGACCTGAGTCTCCTCAGGAGGTAGAGCCGTCTCTGGCTCTTCCTGTACAGTGCGTCTGTGTTATGAGTCCAGTCCAGTTTGTGGTTCAGATGAACACCCAGGTACTTGTATGAGTCACTCTCTCAATATCCCGTCCCTGGATGTTCACTGGTGAGGGGGGCAGCAGAGTGGCCTCTGTGGAAGTCCACTACCATCTCCTTGGTCTTCCCCGCGTTGATGAGGAGGTGGTTCCGCTGACACCAGCCCACAAAGTCCTGCGCCAGTCCTCTGTACTCCGCATCATCGTCTTCCGTGATGAGTCCGATGATGGCAGAGTGGTCAGAGAACTTCTGCAGGACAAAGCTGTCCGTGTCGTGTCTGAAGTCTGCAGTGTAAAGAGTGAAGAGAAAGGGCGCGAGGACAGTGCCCTGGGGCGCCCCCACACTGCAGGTCCGAGTGTCAGATACACAGTCCCGGGCTCTCACAAACTGGGGTCGGTCTGTGAGGTAGTCCAGGATCCACTCTGCAGGTTGTACTCCACACCAGCCGTCTCCAGCTTGTCCCTCAGGAGCTGCTGGTGTTGAAGGCGCTGGAGAGATGAAAGAACAGGATCCTCACAGAGCTGCCAGGTTTCTCCAGGTGAGAGAGAGCGGTGCAGCAGGGAGATGAGGGCGTCCTCCACTCCGATGCCAGGACGGTATGCAAACTGCAGCGGGTCCATGGCTGAGCTCACGGTGGAGTGGAGGTGGTCCAGGACCAGCCGCTCCAGTGTCTTCATCAGGTGGTACGTGAGAGCCACCGGCCTGTTAATCGAAAGTTGATCGAAAGTTAGGCCGACTTGAATGGGCCCTAGTGCCTCTTATCCAGTCATATCCAGCAGGCATAATAGATTATGCCTACTTATTAATCACAATCATGAAATAATACAGAAATAAATTAGACAACACTTAATGTTACAGTCATTGAATAATTCTCTATTGTTTTTAACCCACATGGGACGAGAGCTTTCTTTTCTCTTTGAGTGATTTCCGGTGGGCCGTACGCAAGAAAGAGAAATGCTGCCACCCACAGGCAAGATCAGTTACTACCAGTAAACGCTTAAATTCTTGACTCGAGGTCTGTGGAGAAAAGCAGCTTCTGTAGCATTCTGTCAATGAGCGAGAAGCAACTGATTCAGGGAACATTGTGGTCTTTGAAAAGCTTTAAGCCTCAAGTCCTTCAAGTCCTTTGTGTCCTTCAGGTCCTTCAAATGAGGTGCAGGAACAGGAGTGCCCTAAACGCACCGCTGCAGCTTCTCAGCGCTCTTGTCTGGACTTCTGCCCCATAAACTAAGTGTGCAAAAGTGTACCAAAGTGGGTAAGTGTGCTAAAGGGTGTGCAAAAGTGTGTCAAAATGTGAGAATGTTCACATTAAACTGTCCGGTCTAATAAAGCCTTCGACCAAAACAATCCTTTAACCTGTTATCCACCTATTTGGCCTTGCGCACAATTGTTGGACCCAAAGGGCATTGCTTATTAAAAGAGGATCTTACAGCCCACATGCAAGTGTGATGCATCATTAGAAAGCTTAGGCCTTCTAGCTTCTGCAGATGTGCATATGACATATAACTCTCACTACAGAAGCCCAAACATAAACAAAACATCCTTTTTTTAGTCTTGCCTGAATATTGTCAATTTGTAATGGTCCTGAGCATGACATATTTCATTGTGTGCTTATGCTGTTCACTGTTCATGATGTTTATCTTGTTGACAACAACTGTGTAAAGTTTCAGATCTCTAGGAACAGGCATTTTGCTGCTGTTGACCTTTTTGTATCAAAAAGTATATTCGGAACAAGTGATCAAAATATGTGCCAACTGTGCCAAACTGTTTTATTACAATTTTAGCTCCTATGATCATAAAACATACATTTTGATGTTTTGTAGGCCACTAATACCTATTATAACTGGTAAAAACCATGTATGTGAAAATGTGTAAATATGAGTTTACCCATGAATTTCCCATATAGAGGTAAAAAAAAAAAAAAAAAATATATATATATATATATATATATATATATATATATATATATATAGTTTATTTTTATCCTCTCCTTGAACCGACACCTTAACGTGGTGGAGGGGTTTGAGTGCCCTAATGATCCCGGGAGCTTTGTTGTCGGGGGCTTCAAGCCCCTGGTAGGGTCTCCCAAGGCAAACAGGTCCTAGGTGATGGGTCAGACAAAGATCGGTTCAGAAGCCTCTTATGATGACTACAAGAACAAGGCAGTTTACGTCGCCCGGATCGGCGTCACCGGGGCCCCATCCTGGAGCCAGGCCTGGGATGGGTGCTCCATGGCGAGCGCCTGGTGGCCGGGTCTTACCCCACGAGGCCCGGCCGGGCACAGCCCGAAAGAGCGACGTGGGGCCGCCCTCCCGTGGGCCCACCACCCGCAGGAGGATCCATAAGGGGCCAGTGCAGAGAGATCTGGGCGGCAGTCGACGGCAGGGGCCTCGGCGACCAGATCTCCAGACACAGAGACTAACTCTGGGGACATGGAATGCCACCTCGCTGGGGGGGAAAGAGCCTGAGCTTGTGCGGGAGGTTGAGCGATACCGACTAGATATAGTCGGTCTCACCTCCACGCACAGTTTGGGCTCTGGAACCCATCTCCTCGAGAGGGGCTGGACGCTCCACTTCTCTGGTGTTGCCCGCGGGGAGAGGCGGCGGGCTGGTGTGGGCTTGCTTATAGCCCCTCAGCTCAGCCGCCACGTGTTGGAGTTTACCCCAGTGAACGAGAGGGTCGCGTCCCTCCGCCTTCGGGTGGGGGACAGGTCTCTCACTGTTGTGGCGGCCTACGGGCCGAACAGCAGTGCAGAGTACCCGGCCTTCTTGGAGTCCTTGGGAGGGGTACTGGACAGTGCACCGACCGGGGACTCCGTTGTTCTACTGGGGGACTTCAACGCCCACGTGGGCAATGACAGTGACACCTGGAGAGGGGTGATCGGGAAGAACGGCTTCCCCGATCTGAACCCGAGCGGTGTTCAGTTATTGGACTTCTGTGCTAGCCATGGATTGTCCATAACGAACACCATGTTCAAGCACAAGGGTGTCCATCAGTGCACATGGCACCAGGACACCCTAGGCCGGAGGTCAATGATCGACTTTGTTGTTGTGTCATCTGACCTCCGGCCGCGTGTCTTGGACACTCGGGTGAAGAGAGGGGCAGAGTTGTCAACCGATCACCACCTGGTGGTGAGTTGGATCCGCTGGCGGAGGAGGAAGCCGGACAGACTTGGCAGACCCAAGCGCATTGTGAGGGTCTGTTGGGAACGTCTAGTGGAGCCCTCTGTCAGTAGGGTATTCAACTCGCACCTCCGGGAGAGCTTCTCCCATGTCCCGGGGGAGGTTGGGGACATTGAGTCCGAGTGGACCATGTTCTCCGCCTCCATTGTTGATGCGGCTGCTCGGAGTTGTGGTCGCAAGGTCTCCGGTGCCTGTCGTGGCGGCAACCCCCGAACCCGGTGGTGGACACCGGAAGTAAGGGATGCCGTCAGACTGAAGAAGGAGGCATATCAGGCCACTCTGGCTTGTGGGTCTCCGGAGGTCATCGACGGGTATCGGCAGGCCAAGCGAGCCGCGGCTCGTGCTGTCGCAGAGGCAAAAACCCGGGCCTGGGAGGAGTTCGGGGAGGCCATGGAGGCCTGCTGACCTCGACTGGGGATGTCGTCGGACGGTGGAAGGAATACTTTGAGGATCTCCTTAATCCCTCAGTCACGTCTTCCGAAGAGGAAGTAGAGACCGGGGACTCGGAGGCTGGCTCATCCATCACCCAAGCTGAAGTCACTGAGGTTGTTCGCAAACTCCTCGGTGGCAGGGCTCTGGGGGTGGATGAGATCCGCCCTGAGTACCTAAAGTATCTGGATGTTGTAGGACTGTCTTGGTTGACACGTCTCTGCAACATCGCGTGGCGTTCGGGGACCGTGCCTCTGGACTGGCAGACCGGGGTGGTGGTCCCTCTGTTCAAGAAGGGGGACCGGAGGGTGTGTTCCAACTACAGAGGGATCACACTCCTCAGCCTCCCGGGTAAGGTCTATTCCAAGGTACTGGAGAGGAGAATCCGACCGATAGTCGAACCTCGGATTCAGGAGGAGCAGAGTGGTTTTCGTCCCGGTCGTGGAACACTGGACCAGCTCTATACCCTCCATCAGGTGCTCGAGGGCTCATGGGAGTTTGCCCAACCAGTCCACATGTGCTTTGTGGATCTGGAGAAGGCTTTCGACTGTGTCCCTCGGGGTGTCCTTCCGGGAGTACCGGGTCCGGGGCCCTTTGCTCAGGGCTGTCCGGTCCCTGTATGACCGGAGCAGGAGCTGTGTTCGCATTGCTGGCAGTAAGTCAGACCTGTTCCCAGTGCATGTTGGACTCCGCCAGGGCTGCCCTTTGTCACCGGTTCTGTTCATAATTTTTATGGACAGAATTTCTAGGCGCAGTCGGGGGCCGGAGTGTGCCCGGTTTGGGGACCACAGGATCTCATCTCTGCTGTTTGTAGACGATGTTGTCCTGATGGCTCCATCAAACCCGGACCTGCAACATGCACTGGGACGGTTTGCAGCCGAGTGTGAAGCGTCTGGGATGAGAATCAGCTCCAAATCCGAGGCCATGGTTCTCGACCGGAAAAAGGTGGCTTGCCCTCTCCAGGTGGGTGGGGTGTCCTTGCCCCAAGTGGAGGAGTTCAAGTATCTCGGGGTCTTGTTCACGAGTGAGGGAAGGATGGAGCGTGAGATCGACAGGCGGATCGGTGCAGCGGCTGCAGTGATGCAGTCGCTGCATCGGACTGTTGTGGTGAAGAGGGAGCTGAGCCGAAAGGCAAAGCTCTCTATTTACCGGTCGGTCTACGTTCTGACCTCACCTATGGTCATGAGCTTTGGGTAGTGACCGAAAGAACAAGATCGCGGATACAAGCGGTCGAAATGAGTTTCCTCCGCGGGGGGAGCTCGGAGTAGAGCCGCTGCTCCTCCACGTCGAGAGGAGCCAGCTGAGGTGGCTCGGGCATCTGTTCCGGATGCCTCCTGGGCGCCTCACTCGGGAGGTGTTTCAGGCATGTCCCACCGGGAAGAGGCCCCGGGGAAGACCCAGGACACGCTGGAGAGACTATGTCTCTCGGCTGGCCTGGGAACGCCTCGGGATCCCCCCGGAGGAGTTGGAGGAAGTGTCTGGGGAGGAGGAAGTCTGGGAGTCCCTGCTCAGACTGCTGCCCCCGCGACCCGGCCCCGGATAAAGCGGCAGAAAATGGATGGATGGATGTTTATTTTATTTTTGTATTGGTATAATAATACATACAGCTAACAAAATGCGCGTCCAAAAGGCTAATAAAATCAGAAAACGTGATGCGTAAAATCTAGGCTCTGACAGCCTTTACGCGCGTGAATAGAGACGATTCTGTGTGTGGGACCCCTAAGTCCCACCCACCATTCTAAAGCTATTCTTATTGGCTAGAATAATGTGTCAATCAAAGTTTTCTACGTCACCGCATGCTAGCGCTATCTCGATGTAAACAGAGGAATTTCGTGCGTTGGAAGCGGCGCATTCTTTTTGCGGAGGCTGTAAAATGGATGGCTCATTCTGTAGGTAACAGTCTGAAGAAAAGATCGATGCCAAACACCATCTTATAAGTCAAAAAGGTCATTTGTTATGGACGGAGAAATGCACCGGACGAGCTTTCATGTGAATATTTTCACTGAAGAAAACTTTGTTTACTTGACAATATCTCTAAATTGGATAACTTCAGGAAAAATACAAGTGGATATTGTTGTTCAATGATTCCTTAAGGGCAGACTGAGTACAAGAATGTACAGATTGAAAGCCGTTTCGTCCGTCATAAAAAGCAAACAGGTAGGACATGCGTTTGTAAAAGTTGAGACTTTTACAAACTGTTGGTAATTGCTTATTGGGGCATATTAGTCAATGTAAATCAATGACATATTCGTTTTGTTGAGAAAATAACCTTTAAATTTATGTATAACTTGCGGGTATTGACCACGGAAATAAAAGTGATGATGTAAGAGAGCTTTTCTAATTTGGAAAATGCGCGCCGGCGCACAGGTGGATGGTAACAGGTTAAAGAAAATTATAATAAACAATAAAAATGTGTCAAACGACACTTAACAGAAACTGTATCTGAAACAAGAATGAATTGAATATATGTTATTGTTTGCCAAGTTTTAATTTGACATTAATTAAACCAAAACATATTTAATTTGTGGTGAAATCCAAACCAAAAGCAGTCAGTGAGTTCGAGACGAGCCAAAACTGCACCGGCCCGGCTCGTTCCATCAACGTAACAGTCACATTTTCACTTGGGCCTGAAAATCAAAAAACTCTCGCAGCAGAGCCAGTTACACGCCACAATCACTGGATAAACACGCAAAAGAGACTTTATACATTTTTAGTGATTCATTTCATAACCTTTCATCGATCAATCTTATAATGTGACTTTTTTATTATATTATTTGCGCTGACAGAAATGTTGAACTTAAATAGTTTGAGCAGAAGTTCTTCACAGAAGTCCACGTACCAACAGAACAAACTGATGTAAAACCAGCTGTACACACATCACAGTTTGAGAACCAACGCTTTGGAACGTGAACACACACAACACATGAACACAACCAGTCTTGTTCTGTTCAGCTGTAAGGTTCCTCATTTGTGTGACATCTCATGTGCTGCTTGAGTAGCTGATTTCGTGAGAATGTTTTATTACAGATAGAACAACTGAAAGGTTTCTCACCCGTGTGAATTTTTAAATGTGAAGTGAGGGTTGCAGGAACTGCAAAACCTCTCTGACATGTTGGACAGATGTAAGGTTTTTCACCTGTGTGTGTTCTCATGTGTATTTTGAGGGCAGAACCATTTGAAAAACGACGCGTACACTCTGGACAGCTGTAAGGTTTCTCACCTGTGTGTGTTCTCATGTGTCTCGAGAGGGCTGATGGATCTGCAAATGTTTTCTTACACGTTGTACAGCTGCAAGGTTTTTCGCCTGTGTGCGTTCTCATGTGTAAATTGAGGCTAGAACTAATTGAAAAACAACGCTTACATATTGGACAGCTGTAGGGTTTTTCGCCGGTGTGCGTTCTCATGTGTACTTTGAGGGCAGAATTAATTGAAAAACAACTCTTACACATTGGACAGCTGTAAGGTTTTTCACCCGTGTGCTTTCTCATGTGTATTTTGAGGGTATTACTAGTTGAAAAACAACTCGTACACTCCGTACAGCTGTAGGGTTTTTCGCCTGTATGAATCCTTTCATGTATTTTGAGATCGCCCTTATCAGAAAATGCTTTTTTACATGTTGAACAGCTGAAGGGTTTCTCACCTGTGTGGGTTCTAATGTGACTCTGTAAATGAGTTTTACGTGTAAATGTTTTTTTACAAAACGGACACTCGTCTGTTTTCTGCTTGAGAGATGGTTCAGAGTTTGTTCTGTCCTGGACTTGGTCGTGGAGGTCTTCATCAGACTCGGTCTCCATCGGTGCTCCTGAACGGCTGAAAGGGGCACTCCAGTCTCCATCATAGTCTATGTCAGAAGACCCTCCCTCAGTCTGTGGGTGTAAATGTGGCTCTTCGTCGTCGTTCTCTCCTCGTGTTTCCTCTTCGTCCTCAGTTTGGTGAAACACTGTCGACTCTTCTTCCTTCACACAAACTGCACTGGACTCTGGAGTGACTCTGAAAAGAAAATAGAAAATATCTATAAACCTGTGCAGGCCTTACTGGCAGACGACAAATGCCTGAATCACTTGGAGGAAGTTGAGAATCACTGGGTGAAATCTGCGCTTAAGATCAAAACATATTAATTGAACAAAGATTTAAAATTTTTTAAATATAACCAAAGCTTTAAGCCAAACGGCATCGATCTGAGATGCAAGATTTGAATAACAAAAGGCTTTTTTTTTTTTTACCACATTCAAAGAAAATCTCATGAAAAGCTTTGATATGTTGAAAGAATCCTTTGACTTGGAGAAACAGAACTTTTATAGGTTTTTACAAATAAGTTATTATAACCACGAGATTAAACAACTGCGAAACGTCTGAGGAATAAAGTCTGGCGGTAATGCAACACTCGGATGCCAACCGCCATAAAACAACAACAACAACAACAACATTAAACAAATACACAGCCGTTATAACCCTCTGAATTAAATCTTTATCAAAGCATTAAATATCGGAACTTTCAAGGGGAATAATATCGACAGTATCGATGTGTCAATGACGGCCAAACTAAATATATTAAAATCAGTTCTGTTGGAAGAACATGAGCCGTTTTTTCATACATACATACACATACATATATAATATTTGATATATATTATTATAATATTAGATATATATAAGATAATAAGATAAGCCTTTATTGTCCACACATGGGGAAATTTCATTGTTGCAACGCAGGTAGATACAAAGGAAAAGGACAGATCACTTATAGGAAGTTTGAAAAACACTCTCAAAAGAAGATCTCTTATAAACAAAAACTCATATAGACAAAATCTCCCATTTCCCAACAAGGGATGGAGGGGAAAAATAAAGATAAAAATAAATAAAAAAATAAATACAATTGCATGTGATCACGACAGTAATTGCACATAATTTGCAGTTACTAATATATATATATATATATATATATATATATATATATATATATATATATATATATATATATATATATATTAGAAAAAGCTTCAGTTGTAGTCATCTGGACTCAGTTAGAAAAAATAGACGTTTCGACTCTCATCCAAGAGTCATTGTCAATAAAAGAATCTAGGTCGAGAACTCCGATATTTATCCTATTATGTGGTAAGTCCAGCCCATTGGGCGGAGCCTTCCTGAAGTAGAAAGAGTTGTTTGTTTCAACAGAAACTCCCCCCTTGTATCTACCGAGCCTATTCAGAATTTTAATGGGCTATTAGAACAACTCTTTCTACTTCAGGAAGGCTCTGCCCAATGGGCTGGACTTACCACAGAATAGGATAAATATCGGAGTTCTCGACCTAAATTCTTTTATTGACAATGACTCTTGGATGAGAGTCGAAACGTCTATTTTTTCAAACTGAGTCCAGATGACTACAACTGAAGCTTTTTCTACTATGGAACACGCCTGGACCAATGAGGGATTACACCGACTAATATATTATATATATATATATACATATACATATATATACATATATATATATACATATACATACATACAATTACAGTCACTTAGATGTTTCAAATGGTTCAGCTCACATTTGCAGCAGCTGTTCCTCTTGTTTGACGCGATGTTCTTCTGACTCCAAGTCCAGACCCAGTCCCTGGTCTAGTCCCTGGTCCAGATCCTGGTCCCGATCCTGGTTCAGTCCCTGGTCCAGACCGGGTCCAGGACTCTCCGTAGTCCTGAGATCCGCTCTGAACAGCGCGACTCTCGGGTTCAGCACAAAGTCCAGCAGCTCTTGTTTCCTCTGGTTCTCTTCTCTGGAGCGGCGCAGTTCCTCCTCAAACTCCGCTGTCGTTCTTTCAAACAGCGCAAATATCTCTTCCGCAGCCGCAGTCAGCCGCGCATTCACCAAAACTCTCAGTGTTTGACCTGCGAACATTTTAATGCTGTTGTTTTGAGCTTTAGCCCCGAGCTAACACGAGCTAACCGCACCATGAACCACACGTAAGATGGTTGGTTTAGATCAACCCCCAGCTGCCTCACGGAAATGACGCAGCGGAAGTGGACGACAAAAAAATCCAAAATGGCGCGGACGCAAACGTAAACAAAGCAGGTTTCGAGTGTAGTCGAGACTTGTCGAGTCGATTAGTATCGGCTGATAAAACTAAAAAGAACCAAGATAACTTTAAAAAGGGGCCTGATCTGGGTCAGCTTACTTTTGTAACAATAATTGTAAGACCTACAATTGTATGACATTTTGTTTCTCCAGTTAATCGAAAGTTAATCTAAAGTTAGGCCGACTTCATTGAATAGTCCCTAGTGCCTTTTATCCAGTCATATCCAGCAGGCATAATAGATTAGGCCTACTTTTTAATCACAATTATGAAATAAAACAGAAATAAATTGGACAATACTTAATGTTACAGTCATTGATTAATTCTCTCGTTTTTATTTGTCGTCTGCTTCTGCTGCGTCACGGGGGCAGCGGGGGTTGATCTAAACCCAACCCACATGGGACGAGAGCTTTCTTTTCTCTTTGAGTGATTTCCGGCCACAGGCAAGATCAGTTACTACCAGTAAACGCTTAAATTCTTGACTTGAGGTCTGTGGAGAGAAGCAGCTTCAGTAGCATTCTGTCAATGAGCGAGAAGCAACTGATTCAGGGAACATTGTGGTCTTTGAAAGTCTTTCGGGTCCTTCAAGTCCTTCGGGTCCTTAATGTCCTT
Source organism: Eucyclogobius newberryi (assembly GCF_026437365.1). Taxonomy (NCBI): domain Eukaryota; kingdom Metazoa; phylum Chordata; class Actinopteri; order Gobiiformes; family Gobiidae; genus Eucyclogobius; species Eucyclogobius newberryi. The sequence goes on along the minus strand of NW_027315801.1, from coordinate 34,842,624 downwards.
TTGGACCTTCAAGTCCTTCTGGTCCTTTGTGTCCTTCGGGTCCTTCAGGGACTTCAAGTCCTTCGGGTCCTTCAAATGAGGTGCAGGAACAGGAGTGTCCTAAACGCATCGCTGCAGCTTCTCAGCGCTCTTGTCTGGACTTCTGCCTCATAAACTAAACTGCCATTGCTCTGTGTATGATGAGCATTTTTGGCCTTGTGTGCAAAAGTGTGTCAAAATGTGCGAAAGTTCACACTAAACTGTCCGGTCTAATAAAGGCTTCAGCCACAACAATTCTTTAAAGAAAATTATAATAAATAATAAAAATGTGTCAAACGACACTAAACAAACTGTATCTGAAGAAGAATGAATTGTTATTGTTTGCCAAGTTTTAATTTGACATATTAACATATTTAATTTGTGGTGAAATCCAAACCAAAAGCAGTCAGTGAGTTCGGGACGAGCCAAAACTGCACCGGCCCGGCTCGTTCCATCAACGTAACAGTCACATTTTCACTTGGGCCTGAAAATCAAAAAGCTCTCGCAGCAGAGCCAGTTACACGCCACAATCACTGGATAAACACGCAAAAGAGACTTTATACATTTTTAGTGATTCATTTCATAACCTTTCATCGATCAATCTTATGTCTGATCATGTGACTTTGGTTTATTTCTAAAACAGAAACATTTTGAACTTTGTGCCAGTTTTTTGTTTCATGGAGAGAACATAAATCAGGTCTAATCTGGGCCTAAACCACATACCAACAGAACAAACTGATGTAACATCAGCTGTACACACACCACAATTTGAGAACCAACGCTTTAGAACGTGAACACACACAACACATGAACACAACCAGTCTTGTTCTGTTCAGCTGTAAGGTTCCTGGTTTGTGTGACTTCCCATGTGCAGCTTGAGTTGCTGACTTAGTGAGAATGTTTTATTACAGATAGAACAACTGAAAGGTTTCTCTCCTGTGTGAACTCTTAAATGTCGCTTGAGGGTTTCAGGAACTGCAAAACCTCTCTGACATGTTGGACAGATGTAAGGTTTTTCACCTGTGTGTGTTCTCATGTGTATTTTGAGGGCAGAACCATTTGAAAAACGACTCGTACACATTGGACAGCTGTAAGGTTTCTCACCTGTGTGTGTTCTCACGTGTCTCGAGAGGGCTGATGGATCTGCAAATGTTTTCTTACACATTGTACAGCTGCAAGGTTTTTCACCTGTGTGCGTTCTCATGTGTAAATTGAGGCTAGAACTAACTGAAAAACAACGCTTACATATTGGACAGCTGTAGGGTTTTTCGCCGGTGTGCGTTCTCATGTGTACTTTGAGGGCAGAATTAATTGAAAAACAACTCTTACATATTGGACAGCTGTAAGGTTTTTCACCCGTGTGCTTTCTCATGTGTATTTTGAGGGTATTCCTTGTTGAAAAACCGATCGCACACTCGGGACAGCTGTAGGGTTTTTCGCCTGTGTGAATCCTTTCATGTATTTTGAGTCCGCACTTATCGGAAAATGCTTTTTTACATGTTGAACAGCTGAAAGGTTTCTCTCCTATGTGGGTTCTAATGTGACTCTGTAAATTACTTTTACGCGTAAACGTTTTTTTACAAAACGGACACTCGTCTGTTTTCTGCTTGAGAGATGGTTCAGAGTTTGTTCTGTCCTGGACTTGGTCGTGGAGGTCTTCGTCAGACTCGGTCTCCATCGGTGCTCCTGAACGGCTGAAAGGGGCACTCCAGTCTCCATCATAGTCTATGTCAGAAGACCCTCCCTCAGTCTGTGGGTGTAAATGTGGCTCTTCGTCGTCGTTCTCTCCTCGTGTTTCCTCTCCGTCCTCAGTTTGGTGAAACACTGTCGACTCTTCTTCCTTCACACAAACTGCACTGGACTCTGGAGTGACTCTGAAAAGAAAATAGAAAATATCTATAAACCTGTGCAGGCCTTACTGGCAGACGACAAATGCCTGAATCACTTGGAGGAAGTTGAGAATCACTGGGTGAAATCTGGGCTTAAGATCAAAACATATTAATTGAACAAAGATTTAAAAAATTTAAAATATAACCAAAGCTTTAAGCCAAACGGCATCGAAATGAGATGCAAGATTTGAATAACAAAAGGCCTTTTTTTTTTTACCACATTCAAAGAAAATCTCATGAAAAGCTTCGATATGTTGAAAGAATCCTTTGACTTGGAGAAACAGAACTTTTATAGGTTTTTACAAATAAATTATTATAACCACGAGATTAAACAAATAAACAGCCGTTATAACCCTCTGAATTAAATCTTTATCAAAGCATTAAATATCGGAACTTTCAAGGGGAACAATATCGACAGCATCGATGTGTCAATGACGGCCAAACTAAATATATTAAAATTAAATGGGAAAAGGAAGGTTGTTTTGTTTTGACGGATGAAGAGTGGGAAAGTGTGTGCACATCACGGTCACATGTTTGGAGAGTTCTTGGAAGAACGTTTTTCATATCACCAGGTCAAAGATATATATATATATATATATATATATATATATATATATATATATATATATATATATATATATATATATATATATATATATATATATTACAAACACAAACACACACACACACACACACACACACAATTACAGTCACTTTGATGTTTCAAATGGTTCAGCTCACATTTGCAGCAGCTGCTCCTCTTGTTTGACGCGATGTTCTTCTGACTCCAAGTCCAGACCCAGTCCCTGGTACAGATCCTGGTTCAGTCCCTGGTCCAGACCGGGTCCAGGATTCTCCGTAGTCCTGAGATCCGCTCTGAGCAGCGCGACTCTCGGGCTCAGCACCGAGTCCAGCAGCTCTTGTTTCCTCTGGTTCTCTTCTCTGGAGCGGCGCAGTTCCTCCTCAAACTCCGCTGTCGTTCTTTCAAACAGCGCAAATATCTCTTCCGCAGCCGCAGTCAGCCGCGCATTCACCAAAACTCTCAGTGTTTGACCTGCGAACATTTTAATGCTGTTGTTTTGAGCTTTAGCCCCGAGCTAATACGAGCTAACATGAGCTAACATGAGCTAACCGAACCATGAACCACGCGTAATACGGTTTTTCTGGATCAACCCCTCGCTGCCTCACGGAAGTGACGTAGCAGAAGCGGACAACGAAAAAATCCAAAATGGCGCGGACGCAAATGTAAACAAAGCAGGTTTTGGTCCAGCTGATGACCGCATTAGTGATTTTTTGTGCTTTTGATTCGAATCCCTGTAATATTCTTGTATTGCATATGATTAGCCGAGCCAGGTACGAGGCGAGAGTGTCTTCAGACTTGGTTTATTGAACACGTAGGGGAACCCGGAAGTACGGGTACGGATAGCAGTAGGGACTTAATAGGCGATTGCGCAATTGACAATAAATTACAATCCCCAATGATTATGAGTTTGATATTTATGTTAACCCGAGATCATAAAGGCTAATGACAGAACAGACACAGAACTACCACCGGTCACTTTGTCACTTTAACCTTTAGTTTCGAGTGTAGTCGAGACTTGTCGAGTCGATTAGTATCGGCTGATAAAACTAAAATGAACCAAGATGACTTTAAAAATGGGCCTGGTCTGGGTCAGCTTACTTTTGTAACAATAATTGTCAGGCCTACAATTTTATGACATTTTGTTTCTCCAGTTAATCGAAAGTTAATCTAAAGTTAGGCCGACTTCATTGAATAGTCCCTAGTGCCTTTTATCCAGTCATATCCAGCAGGCATAATAGATTAGGCCTACTTTTTAATCAAAATTATGAAATAAATTGGACAACACTTAATGTTACAGTCATTGATTAATTCTCCTGTTTTTATTCGTCGCCCGCAGTGATGCAGCGGGGCGTCGATCTAAACCCAGCCTACGAGAGCTTTCTTTTCTTTGCAAAAGAGACAAACTTTATAATTTTTTAGTGATTCATTTCATAACCTTTCATCAATCAATCAATCAATCAATCAATCTTATGTCTGAGCATGTGACTTTGGTTTATTTCCAAGACAGAGACATGTTGAACTTTGTGCCAGTTTTTGTTTCATGGAGAGAACATACATCAGGTCTAATCTGGGCCTAAACCACATACCAACAGAACAAAGTCATGTAACACCAGCGGTACACACACCACAGTTTGAGAGCCAACGCTTTAGAACGTGAACACACACAACACATGAACACAACCAGTCTTGTTCTGTTCAGCTGTAAGGTTCCTGGTTTGTGTGACTTCTCATGTGCTGCTTGTGACTATAACGTTGTGAAAATGTTTTATTGCAGACAGAACAGCTGTAAGGTTTCTCACCCGTGTGAACTCTTAAGTGTCGCTTGAGGGTTGCACAACTTGAAAAACAACTCGTACACATGGGACAGCTGTAAGGTTTCTCGCCTGTGTGGATTCTAATGTGTATTTCTAAATTACTTCTACAGTTAAAGATCTTTTTACAAACGGGGCACTCGTGTTTATTCCGCTTGAAAGACGGTTCAGAGTTTGGTCTGAACTGGACTGGCATCAGTTCTCCTGACCAGAGGAAAGGGGCAATCCACTTGCCATAATTGTCAGAAGACCCTCCCTCAGTCTGTGGGTGTAAATGTGGCTCTTCGTCGTCGTTCTCTCCTTGTGTTTCCTCTTCGTCCTCAGTTTGGTGAAACACTCTCGACTCTTCTTCCATCACACAAACTGCACTGGACTCTGGAACGGATCTGAAAAGAAAATAGAAAGAAATTTAAAAGACAAAACAGTGTCTGAAATGATTTTAAGAAAATAAAACCTCCCTCTAACGTAGAGTTCCAACTGTAAATAAAGCCGGCACACCAGCAAGAGGCCGGTCCATGTTTAGTGCTGACTCTGGCACCAGCAAGAGGCCGGTCCATGTTTAGTCCCGACTCTGGCACCAGCAGGAGGCCGGTCCATGTTTAGTCCTGACTCTGGCATCAGCAGGAGGCCGTTACAGTCTAATCTCATGGACTTTTGATGTTTTTTTTAGACGGTCAAGGTCATATCTCAGAATGTGGCGCTGGGGAGATGTTTGCATTTTTCCATACGTCAAAGACAAATTTAACAAAAAAAGTCAAAGAAAATGTTTATTATTTCTTTTAGATTTATATAATTAAAGATAAGTTCTAGCTTTACAGACCACATAACAATCAATGACCTTGATCTTGAACTATTAGTCGGTAAAAGTGCAGTTCGATGTTTAAAATGGTGATCTTACACTTGCAGCTGGTCTTCCTCTGGCTCTTCTTTCATTTCCAGCTCCAGACCGGGTCCAGATTTCTTCTGGTCAGTTCTGAGATCCTCTCTGACCAGCACGACTCTGGGGCTCACCACCGAGTCCAGCAGCTCTTCTTCAGGCTCCACACAATGTTCCTCTGGTTCTTTTTTAATATGAAAACTCTCTGTGCTTTTCAAGTCCAGACCCTGGTCCAGATCCTGGTCCAGACCGGGTCCAGGATTCTCCGTAGTCCTGAGATCCGCTCTGAACAGCGCGACTCTCGGGCTCAGCACCGAGTCCAGCAGCTCTTGTTTCCTCTGGTTCTCTTCTCTGGAGCGGCGCAGTTCCTCCTCAAACTCCGCTGTCGTTCTTTCAAACAGCGCAAATATCTCTTCCGCAGCCGCAGTCAGCCGCGCATTCACCAAAACTCTCAGTGTTTGACCTGCGAACATTTTAATGCTGTTGTTTTGAGCTTTAGCCCCGAGCTAACATGAGCTAACACGAGCTAACATGAGCTAACCACACGTGAGACGCTCGAGTTATACGTCATCAGAACGCGCCTAGTCCAGCGGGAATTTGACTGCTCCGGAAAATGCGTTTTGTTCACCTTTTGCCTCCGATTTCGGTCAAAGTTTCTCTATAACCAGGTAATAATCGATTAATATCCCACCTAGAACAACTTTACACCTTTTAAACTGCTTGGCCCGTGTCGTCTGAACGTAAAACAATCGACACCGCCTCTTCCTTTTTATTCTGCGCCTTTTTTTTTTCAAATTTAAACCTTTTTTTTTGTTCCTCGATCACATTTCAGCTTGTGCCAGTCCGACTCGACCATGTCCCAGAGGAAAAGGGTGTCGGCCTCGCAGGGTCAAAACAAGGTACGAAAGTGGCGGGAGTGTTTTGGCGATTGTCCCGCGGTTCCGCTAAAGCCAGTGCGGCGCTTTTTTCTTTTGTCGTTTTAGAGACGCGCGGATCCTCTGGGAGATGATGATGATGATGGCGACGCGACGTTCACTCAGCCGAGCTCCTCACAGGCCCAGAGAGGGATGGAGAGGCTCACCAGCTCTCAAGTGGACCAGAAGGTGAAGGACGTGGACTTTTGGGGGGTTCCGTGTAACAACAAGACAAGGAATCTATTTGTGACGTCACAGATGAGCGTTGGCCTTTTGTTTTACTCATATTAAGTGTTCTGACTCTATTTCAAACTCTGTGCACGTTTAGCGCACACACCGGCAACAAACATGATAACGGACGTTTGTGGTCACATGTTGCAGTCGTTCTAGAGTCATGAAAAACAGAGCGTAGAAGTGAAAGGTCAAAGTTCAAATCTGCTCTTCCACCTTTAAACTCTGCGCCAGACACGCCCTCTGAGCTGTCAAGAGCACGGACTTTGTGTCTGATCCTAAAATATAAACACCCGCACAGTTGGAAATGAGGCTCCTTAAAACTGTCTGCAGTAGGCTAACTTTTATTAGCATAGCCAATAGCATTAGCCGGCTGCTAACGACCTGAAACAACTCATCCTCAGTCGTGAGTGATCTCTGTCAGTCCACTGGTCCCTCCTGACCACAGGGACACAGTTCTGGACAAACGGGCTCTTTGGGGGCGTGACAGACGAGAAACAGCCCAGATTGAACATGCAGCGTTTGTCCTCCAGATGGCAGTAGACACAGTGGACATGCAGCGTTTGTCCTCCAGATGGCAGTAGACACAGTGAACATGCAGCGTTTGTCCTCCAAGTTTAAAATGACAGGAAGTAGTAGCAAGCCCTCCGTCTACGTCATCAACAAGCGACTTTCCGGCAAACAAAGGATCGGGCACATTTTTCCGTCCGTTCAAACCGTAATTTGACAAAAGAAAAGCGTTGTCGGGTTTTATTAATTATCAAATCATAACCTAGAAGCACGTCTCACCTGTTCTTGTCCAATCAGGAAGTCCCATCATGCACTGCATCAAACTGGGTGCATGATGGGACTTCCTGGAAGTTATTTACGCAACACGTAAATAACTTCAATACGATCTTGTTCTCGTATGGCTGAAACGTTTGTACAGACGGCGGAGGTGATTCAGTTCATCCTGGTGAAGGACCAGAAGAAGGTTCCTGTTCGCAGAGCGGGTGAGCGCACAATGACACGCCTCCGGCTCACGCACAATGACACGCCTCCGGCTCACGCACAACGACACGCCTCCGGGTCACGCACAACGACACGCCTCCGGGTCACGCACAACGACACGCCTCCGGGTCAAATACTGGAAATACATCTCTTTAATATTTAGAGGTTGAAGAATAAAACGTTTAAATTTGTGCATTTTAGAAACTTCACGTCAAAAGTTTGTAGCTTCAGCATTTTATCTGGTAATTGTGTGGATTAATTGGATATTGACTTTAATCATTGTATTTGGCGGAGGAAACTTTAAATTGAATTATGAAATATTAGTATTTTTAGGAGAATTGCTGAAGGAGTCGGCAAGTTTCACCACTCGAAACCAAACTCTTGACATTTTAAAAGATGAATAATTCGGCACATCTGGGTTTTGTTTGTCTTTATGCTCTGTATAAACGAAACTGTTGCATTTATTAAAATTCAATCAATTTAATATAATATTTTAATCAATGAACGACGAAAAATAACATTTCTGCAGCCTATACAAATATTTTGAACAATGAAGAAAAAGCACTGAATGTTCTTAGTATTCTCCATTTTCACCATCTGCACTTTGGGGGGTTTGACGCTTATTAAGAGATGTTTATGTAGATGAAGATGACAATAAAGTACGAGCTCAACGTTTCCTAACGACACAAACGACTCTTCTTTTCAGATCTGGTGAAACACGTGTTCAAAGAATACAGAAACGTTTACTCCGAGATCATGGAACGAGCGCGCCTCACGTTTGACCAGGTGAGTCCACATGGGGCGGGTCCACCACACGGGGCGAGTCCACCACACGGGGCGAGTCCACCACACGGGGCGAGTCCACCACACGGGGCGAGTCCACCACACGGGGCGAGTCAGTCCACCACACGGGGCGAGTCAGTCCACCACACGGGGCGAGTCAGTCCACCACACGGGGCGAGTCAGTCCACCACACGGGGCGAGTCAGTCCACCACACGGGGCGAGTCAGTCCACCACACGGGGCGAGTCAGTCCGCCACACGGGGCGAGTCAGTCCGCCACACGGGGCGAGTCAGTCCGCCACACGGGGCGAGTCAGTCCACCACACGGGGCGGGTCCACCACACGGGGCGGGTCCACCACACGGGGCAGCAGCGCCTTTAATCCTGTTATTCATCCGGTCGGGTGTTTTGTTTTGCTCTATGAAACATTTATGTATTTGTTTCTCTCCTTTAACCTTAAACCTGATGAGCTGAAACTCGAGGGCGATAGATAAAGTTTCTCATGACGTTTCCAGGTTTTCGGTCTGAAACTTGTGGAGATCGACACCAAAAACCACCTGTACATCCTGATCAACGGCCTGGAGCCCAGCGACGGAGCCACGCCCACGCAGTGAGTTTAGTTTCTTCTGAGTTTAGTTTAGTTTCATCTGAGTTTAGTTTAGTTTCATCTGAGTTTAGTTTAGTTTCATCTGAGTTTAGTTTAGTTTCATCTGAGTTTAGTTTAGTTTCATCTGAGTTTAGTTTCATCTGAGTTTAGTTTAGTTTCTTTTGAGTTTAGTTTAGTTTCATCTGACAGAAGAACAGATTTAGCTCCAGAATAATCTTTGCATTGGAAAAGATGAAATCGTTCCTCATGTGTCCTAAAGAAGAGATGATCTGATCTGATCTGGTTTGTTTGTTTGTTTGTGTTCCCAGGGGCCCCGCGAGCCCAAAGACCGGCCTCCTCTTCATCATTCTGAGCGTGATTTTCATGAAACGCGGAGCCGTCAAAGAAAGTGAGTCTGCTGCACGTTTATGACAGCGTCGTCCCGTACGTCAGAGGCCCTCCCACAGCCTCATCCTCGTCCCGTACGTCAGAGGCCCTCCCACAGCCTCATCCTCGTCCCGTACGTCAGAGGCCCTCCCACAGCCTCATCCTCGTCCCGTACGTCAGAGGCCCTCCCACAGCCTCATCCTCGTCCTGTACGTCAGAGGCCCTCCCACAGCCTCATCCTCGTCCTGTACGTCAGAGGCCCTCCCACAGCCTCATCCTCGTCCTGTACGTCAGAGGCCCTCCCACAGCCTCGTCCTCGTCCTGTACGTCAGAGGCCCTCCCACAGCCTCGTCCTCGTCCTGTACGTCAGAGGCCCTCCCACAGCCTCGTCCTCGTCCTGTACGTCAGAGGCCCTCCCACAGCCTCGTCCTCGTCCTGTACGTCAGAGGCCCTCCCGCGGCCTCGTCCTGTACGTCAGAGGCCCTCCCGCGGCCTCGTCCTGTACGTCAGAGGCCCTCCCACAGCCTCGTCCTCGTCCTGTACGTCAGAGGCCCTCCCACAGCCTCGTCCTCGTCCTGTACGTCAGAGGCCCTCCCACAGCCTCGTCCTGTACGTCAGAGGCCCTCCCACAGCCTCGTCCTCGTCCTGTACGTCAGAGGCCCTCCCACGGCCTCGTCCTCGTCCTCTACGTCAGAGGCCCTCCCACGGCCTCGTCCTGTACGGCAGAGGCCCTCCCACAGCCTCGTCCTGTACGTCAGAGGCCCTCCCACGGCCTCGTCCTCGTCCTGTACGTCAGAGGCCCTCCCACGGCCTCGTCCAGCCTCGTCCTCGTCCTGTACGTCAGAGGCCCTCCCACAGCCTCGTCCTGTACGTCAGAGGCCCTCCCACAGCCTCGTCCTCGTCCTGTACGTCAGAGGCCCTCCCACGGCCTCGTCCTCGTCCTGTACGTCAGAGGCCCTCCCACGGCCTCGTCCTGTACGGCAGAGGCCCTCCCACAGCCTCGTCCTGTACGTCAGAGGCCCTCCCACGGCCTCGTCCTCGTCCTGTACGTCAGAGGCCCTCCCACAGCCTCGTCCTCGTCCTGTACGTCAGAGGCCCTCCCACAGCCTCGTCCAGCCTCGTCCTCGTCCTGTATGTCAGAGGCCCTCCCACAGCCTCGTCCTCGTCCTGTACGTCAGAGGCCCTCCCACAGCCTCGTCCTCGTCCTGTACGTCAGAGGCCCTCCCACAGCCTCGTCCTCGTCCTGTACGTCAGAGGCCCTCCCGCGGCCTCGTCCTGTACGTCAGAGGCCCTCCCGCGGCCTCGTCCTGTACGTCAGAGGCCCTCCCACAGCCTCGTCCTCGTCCTGTACGTCAGAGGCCCTCCCACAGCCTCGTCCTCGTCCTGTACGTCAGAGGCCCTCCCACAGCCTCGTCCTGTACGTCAGAGGCCCTCCCACAGCCTCGTCCTCGTCCTGTACGTCAGAGGCCCTCCCACGGCCTCGTCCTCGTCCTGTACGTCAGAGGCCCTCCCACGGCCTCGTCCTGTACGGCAGAGGCCCTCCCACAGCCTCGTCCTGTACGTCAGAGGCCCTCCCACGGCCTCGTCCTCGTCCTGTACGTCAGAGGCCCTCCCACGGCCTCGTCCAGCCTCGTCCTCGTCCTGTACGTCAGAGGCCCTCCCACGGCCTCGTCCAGCCTCGTCCTCGTCCTGTACGTCAGAGGCCCTCCCACAGCCTCATCCTCGTCCCGTACGTCAGAGGCCCTCCCACAGCCTCATCCTCGTCCCGTACGTCAGAGGCCCTCCCACAGCCTCATCCTCGTCCCGTACGTCAGAGGCCCTCCCACAGCCTCATCCTCGTCCCGTACGTCAGAGGCCCTCCCACAGCCTCATCCTCGTCCTGTACGTCAGAGGCCCTCCCACAGCCTCATCCTCGTCCCGTACGTCAGATGCCCTCCCACAGCCTCATCCTCGTCCTGTACGTCAGAGGCCCTCCCACAGCCTCATCCTCGTCCTGTACGTCAGAGGCCCTCCCACAGCCTCGTCCTCGTCCTGTACGTCAGAGGCCCTCCCACAGCCTCATCCTCGTCCTGTACGTCAGAGGCCCTCCCACAGCCTCATCCTCGTCCCGTACGTCAGATGCCCTCCCACAGCCTCATCCTCGTCCTGTACGTCAGAGGCCCTCCCACAGCCTCGTCCTCGTCCTGTACGTCAGAGGCCCTCCCACAGCCTCGTCCTCGTCCTGTACGTCAGAGGCCCTCCCACAGCCTCGTCCTGTACGTCAGAGGCCCTCCCACAGCCTCGTCCTGTACGTCAGAGGCCCTCCCACAGCCTCGTCCTCGTCCTGTACGTCAGAGGCCCTCCCACAGCCTCGTCCTCGTCCTGTACGTCAGAGGCCCTCCCACAGCCTCGTCCTCGTCCTGTACGTCAGAGGCCCTCCCGCGGCCTCGTCCTGTACGTCAGAGGCCCTCCCACAGCCTCGTCCTCGTCCTGTACGTCAGAGGCCCTCCCACAGCCTCGTCCTCGTCCTGTACGTCAGAGGCCCTCCCACGGCCTCGTCCTCGTCCTGTACGTCAGAGGCCCTCCCACGGCCTCGTCCTGTACGGCAGAGGCCCTCCCACAGCCTCGTCCTGTACGTCAGAGGCCCTCCCACGGCCTCGTCCTCGTCCTGTACGTCAGAGGCCCTCCCACGGCCTCGTCCAGCCTCGTCCTCGTCCTGTACGTCAGAGGCCCTCCCACGGCCTCGTCCAGCCTCGTCCTCGTCCTGTACGTCAGAGGCCCTCCCACAGCCTCATCCTCGTCCCGTACGTCAGAGGCCCTCCCACAGCCTCATCCTCGTCCTGTACGTCAGATGCCCTCCCACAGCCTCATCCTCGTCCCGTACGTCAGAGGCCCTCCCACAGCCTCATCCTCGTCCTGTACGTCAGAGGCCCTCCCACAGCCTCATCCTCGTCCCGTACGTCAGATGCCCTCCCACAGCCTCATCCTCGTCCTGTACGTCAGAGGCCCTCCCACAGCCTCATCCTCGTCCTGTACGTCAGAGGCCCTCCCACAGCCTCGTCCTCGTCCTGTACGTCAGAGGCCCTCCCGCGGCCTCGTCCTGTACGTCAGAGGCCCTCCCACAGCCTCATCCTCGTCCTGTACGTCAGAGGCCCTCCCACAGCCTCATCCTCGTCCCGTACGTCAGATGCCCTCCCACAGCCTCATCCTCGTCCTGTACGTCAGAGGCCCTCCCACAGCCTCGTCCTCGTCCTGTACGTCAGAGGCCCTCCCACAGCCTCGTCCTCGTCCTGTACGTCAGAGGCCCTCCCACAGCCTCGTCCTCGTCCTGTACGTCAGAGGCCCTCCCGCGGCCTCGTCCTGTACGTCAGAGGCCCTCCCACAGCCTCGTCCTCGTCCTGTACGTCAGAGGCCCTCCCACAGCCTCGTCCTCGTCCTGTACGTCAGAGGCCCTCCCACAGCCTCGTCCTCGTCCTGTACGTCAGAGGCCCTCCCACAGCCTCGTCCTGTACGTCAGAGGCCCTCCCACAGCCTCGTCCTCGTCCTGTACGTCAGAGGCCCTCCCACGGCCTCGTCCTGTACGTCAGAGGCCCTCCCACAGCCTCGTCCCGCCCTCCCACGTCGCTTAAAGGTTGAATGGACGATTTTTTTTTACCAAAATCTGAGTCTTATTTCCTCGTGGCGTGGACGGCCGATTAGTCCTGCCACATATCAATCAGAAAACGCACCTACCGCTCACCTGCAGCCGCGTGCGGATCGTACCAAATTTCCGTGTGTCTAAGCGCATTGATCTATCATAATATAGTTCCCTCAGTGTACGGGACAAAATGAAGATGGAGAAAAACTGTTCGAGCTCAGAAGAGACGGAAATCTACGGGAGACGAGAGATGCAATGAGATCCGTTGTGCTGATAAACAAACGCACGCGTGTTGTATCAGTCCACACGGGGGAGTGGCATGTGCACGGGGGAGTGGCATGTGCACGGGGGAGTGGCATGTGCACGGGGGAGTGGCATGTGCACGGGGGAGTGGCATGTGCACGGGGGAGTGGCATGTGCACGGGGGAGTGGCATGTGCACGGGGGAGTGGCATGTGCACGGGGGAGTGGCATGTGCACGGGGGAGTGGCATGCGCACGGGGGAGTGGCATGTGCACGGGGGAGTGGCATGTGCACTTCCGCCTGCGTTCTCAAATCGCCAAAAAAAATTTCATTGCACCTTTAAGGGTTAAAAACAAACGAGTGAAACTTCCTCTGTTGTTTATCCACGTAAATGTAGCAAAGAAATGTAATAAAACTCTCGGACAGAGACAGATTTATATCTTACTTCATTTAGTTTCCATGTAACTATTCAAAAACATTTACTAACGACATTTAGGATTTGATTTAAAGTCAATTTGATTGAAAACTGGCATTTATTTATTTTTATTTTTTTTATGAAATTTTATTTATATATATATATATATTTAATTTAATTAGTTTGTTTGTTAAAACTTAAATAAAAAAGTTGAACCAGGGCCCAGGATTATGAAGTTCGAATTATGAAATAATAATAATTTGACTGAACCTTTGCTGTTGTGAATTCTTATTATTTATCTTTAGAATCGTGTCTTAAATGGTTCGTGTGACGTTTCAGGTGTCGTTTGGAGCACGTTGAAGAAGCTGCGCGTGGATCCTGGGTACGACTCTGGACTCTAAACTCTGGACTCATCCAAGACTCGGACTGAAACAAAGTCGATATAGAAATATTGATTGTTTTTTTTTTTTTTTGTCGTTTTATTACACATTTTGACTTGAGATAATATTTAAAAATGTATCATTTAATATTTATAAAAGACGTGAAAATCGTAGTTTATTATCGATCTCGGGGCTGATATTGCAAATTGGAATAATCACAACTAATTTTCCGTCTTTGTTTCTGTCAGGAAACCAAACATTGCTCTCAGACATATCAAAAAGTGAAACTGAGACGAACAGATTTGACTCTTTCTGTTCTTTCCAGAGAACGACACGAACAGTTCGGCGACGTGAAGAAGCTGTTGACGGACGAGTTTGTGCGTCAGAAGTGAGTGTGGCTCAGTGGGTTGAGCCGCTCGGCCCGCGACCGGGAGGCGGCCGGTTCAATCCTCGGTGTGTTCAGAGCCAGTGTCTGTCAGACCATAGACTCAGGTTTATACCACACCGCAGAGGAACAGGAGCGTGGACTCGACAGGGCGCTAAAGAGGCGTGTCTGGATCCACCCACTCCTCACAGTCATAAGTTGCATCTAGAGTCGTTTGTTTGTTTGCGGGAGATTTATTCTTCTGCATTTGCCCGTTTTACGCTACGCTAATTCTGTTTTTGTTTGTTTATTTTCAAAGGTAAATCAAGATTACTTCCTGAATAGAGTTGCGATTACTTCCTGTTTAGAGGCATGATTACTTCCTGAATATCCCTGCAATTACTTCCTGAATAGAGCCGCGATTGCTTCCTGTATTGCGTGATTGCTTCCTGTATTTCGTGATTGCTTCCTGCTGTTCACACTTGTAACCGTGACGTTGTCCGTAACTCTCGGGCGTGGCAGATACCTGGAGTACGTGCGGATCCCTCACACGGAGCCGGTGGAGTATGAGTTCCACTGGGGCCAACGCGCCGAGATCGAGGTCTCCAAAGACAAGATCCTAGAGTTCATGGGAGAGGTAAGTCATACTGTCGGGGGTCAGTGCCTGGAGCGGGGGTCAGTGCCTGGAGCGGGGGTCAGTGCCTGGAGCGGGGGTCAGTGCCTGGAGCGGGGGTCAGTGCCTGGAGCGGGGGTCAATGCCTGGAGCGGGGATCAGTGCCTAGAGCGGGGGTCAGTGCCTAGAGCGGGGGTCAGTGCCTAGAGCGGGGGTCAGTGCCTAGAGCGGGGGTCAGTGCCTAGAGCGGGGGTCAGTCCCTGGAAGGGGGTCAGTGCCTGAACTTTCCAAGATGGCGAACCACTCTGAGGGAACCCAAATCTGTGGCGGTGACTTTAACCTCCACGTACAGCTGACATTCGAGGTCTTAAATTCACCAAGCATTAGTAAAACGATGAATAATACATTTTGCAAATTAATTAAACAACCCTTTGTTCGATCACGTTGTGAGGAAAGCCAAAGCAGTCTTGAGAGGTAAAATTATTGCCGTAGCCAAAAAGAAACAAAGGCAGAAAAACTAAATGATCTGCAGGACAAACTGAACCAAATGTTACAGGACATAAACCTGATAAACTGATAGTTTTGTGGTACAGGTGGTTGGGTGGGCATGTGGGATGGTTTGATGTTAATTGTTACATTTTATGCACGAAAAGCACTTCATAAACATGGATTTCATTGAATATCCTGTGCTGTATGTCTCACTGTTCAGGGGCCTCTCCAGGGGCCTCTCCAGATGTAAAGACGCTCTGTTTTTTAATGGTCGGTTTGTGTATTTCAGCTTCATGGGCAGGACCCGCAGACCTGGAGCCAGCAGTACAGGGAGGCCCATGCTGCCCCCGCCGCCCCAAGTACCTCACAACCACACGCCAGCCCCTCCCAGCCCCGTCCCAGCCCCTCCCAGACCCGTCCCAGTACCTCAAAACAACGTCTCAGCGGCTCACAGTCTCGTCTCAGCCAGAGATGAACCTCCTTGGCCTCCAGCCCCTCTCTTCCTCGTCCCAGTACTTCAAACCCTCGTCCCAGCTCCTTACAGCCTCGTCCCTGTACTTCAAACCCTCGTCCCTGTACTTCAAACCCTCGTCCCAGCTCCTTACAGCCTCGTCCCTGTACTTCAAACCCTCGTCCCTGTACTTCAAACCCTCGTCCCTGTACTTCAAACCCTCGTCCCAGTACTTCAAACCCTCGTCCCTGTACTTCAAATCCTCGTCCCGGTTCTTCAAACCCTCGTCCCAGCTCCTTACAGCCTCGTCCCTGTACTTCAAACCCTCGTCCCTGTACTTCAAACCCTCGTCCCTGTACTTCAAACCCTCGTCCCTGTACTTCAAACCCTCGTCCCTGTACTTCAAACCCTCGTCCCTGTACTTCAAACCCTCGTCCCTGTACTTCAAACCCTCGTCCCAGTACTTCAAACCCTAGTCCCTGTACTTCAAACCCTCGTCCCTGTACTTCAAACCCTCGTCCCAGTACTTCAAACCCTCGTCCCAGTACTTCAAACCCTCGTCCCTGTACTTCAAATCCTCGTCCCGGTTCTTCAAACCCTCGTCCCAGCTCCTTACAGCCTCGTTCCAGTACTTCAAACCCTCGTCCCTGTACTTCAAACCCTCGTCCCAGTACTTCAAACCCTAGTCCCTGTACTTCAAACCCTCGTCCCTGTACTTCAAACCCTCGTCCCTGTACTTCAAACCCTCGTCCCTGTACTTCAAACCCTCGTCCCAGTACTTCAAACCCTCGTCCCAGTACTTCAAACCCTCGTCCCTGTACTTCAAACCCTCGTCCCAGTACTTCAAACCCTCGTCCCTGTACTTCAAACCCTAGTCCCAGTACTTCAAACCCTCGTCCCTGTACTTCAAATCCTCGTCCCGGTTCTTCAAACCCTCGTTCCAGTACTTCAAACCCTCGTCCCTGTACTTCAAACCCTCGTCCCAGTACTTCAAACCCTCGTCCCTGTACTTCAAATCCTCGTCCCGGTTCTTCAAACCCTCGTCCCAGCTCCTTACAGCCTCGTTCCAGTACTTCAAACCCTCGTCCCTGTACTTCAAACCCTCGTCCCTGTACTTCAAACCCTCGTCCCTGTACTTCAAACCCTGGTCCCAGTACTTCAAACCCTCGTCCCAGTACTTCAAACCCTCGTCCCAGTACTTCAAACCCTCGTCCCTGTACTTCAAACCCTCGTCCCTGTACTTCAAACCCTCGTCCCTGTACTTCAAACCCTCGTCCCAGCTTCACTTGTGCTTTCGTTCTGGATTCAGAATGTTTTGTTGAGTGTATTTTATATTATATTAATTTCATTTTTTACCGTGTGATGTTTTGTTCATCAGAAACAGTGTCTTAAATATCAGCGCTGACAGCTATTGCTTTTAACCTGATTCCACTGACTCCACTTGTTGCAGCGTGTGGAGTCCTTGCGCCTCCTGCTGGCGTCTCTGTACAAAGTAATAATGTTGTTTTTTTACAGACGTTTGAATTCACAATAAATATATTTTAGAACACGTTGTCACATTTATTTTATTGCACGTCACATTTATGAAACATGAAACATTTATCTCCAGTTTTTCTAGGAACAGAAGTCGGGATCAATATTGCACTGTTTAGTCCTGGTTTAGTCCTAGTTCAGACCTGCTTTAGTCCTGGTTCAGACCTGGTTCAGTCCTGGTTTAGTCCTGGTTCAGTCCTGCTTTAGACCTGGTTCAGTCCTGCTTTAGACCTGGTTCAGACCTGGTTCAGTCCTGGTTTAGTCCTGGTTCAGTCCTGCTTTAGACCTGGTTTAGACCTGGTTTAGACCTGGTTTAGTCCTGGTTTAGTCCTGGTTCAGACCTGGTTTAGTCCTGCTTTAGTCTTAATTTTTCTAACTCCTGAGGACGTATTGCTTCTCATAAATCTACAAACGACATAAACGTCACGTGAACAAAGATAGTGCACTTGACCAGGTTTTCGCTGATTCTTTTTGTCAAAATGTTTAACAAAATAAATCTAAAATGGATTAAAACGGGTAAAAAAGAATCGTTCACGCCCTGTGCAAAGATTGTCTATTGTGCTGTTTGTGAACGAGGCACAAGTTGGCGTTTTGGACTTTTAAGGAACCACTTTGTTTTATCATGTGTCTTACGTCATAACATCGAGACTATTGCACCTTAGTTTATCTGCGCCGAAAAGAGAAGACGTCGAGCTTTGAGTCAGTTTTTGTTTCATGTGGATCGGCCCAGCGATTACGGAACCGTGAACTGTGAACCGTGAACCGACGTCAGCATTTTTAACGGTCCAAATCTTCCTCAGAGACGCACTTTTACGCTGGACCGGCCGCGGAACGATTGTGAGAACGTGATTTTGAACGGTTTTGAAAGAATACATGGAGGCGCGGTTTCGGTGGCGTCGAGCCCAGCGTCGCCATGGAAACGAACACTTTGAGGTCACAGTTCGGGAGGGTGGGGTCAGATGTGTTCCGGGACCGTCTCCAGGGCCTCCTCGGGCTCTCGGTCCACGTCCACGTTCTGGAAGCAACAAGAACGATACGGAAGTCAGAGAAAGCACGAGAATCCAGAACGTTCTACACTTTAGACTCAGATGTTTATGTGTATGAACGTGTTTAAACTGTGCACTTTAAACATGCTTAAAACATGTTTAAAACATACTTAAAACATGCTGAAGATATACTTAAAACATGTTCAAAAACATGCTCAAAACATACATAAGACATGCTCAAAACTAGAGCTGGGTTGAAATAATCGATTTTCTGATTTTTAATCGATTCGCATATTAATGACCGATTATCGATTCGTTCGTCCAAAGATCGATTTTTTTTATTATTATTTTTTTATTAAAAAAAATACAAAAATAATAATTATTATTTTTTTATTAAAATTATTTTCTACATTTCCCTCAGTGAACTTCAATCTACTTTCAAGAAAGATAATTTAGGACTCCTGGATTATCTTTCTTGAAAGTAAATTGACCCTTAACCTTTTCATCAGTCTTCCATCAGTAACTACCAATACTTGTAAGATTTGCTGTTTAATATTGATAAAATACTAGTTTGAATATGTTGCTTCTCTACACAGTCATGAAGTGAAGGAAACGGTTCAAATACATTTTTCATTTTTAATAACATTAACCCCCGGATCGAATCGAAATCGGATCGAATCGGAAATCAGATCGAAATCCGAGCGAATCGGATGGGATCTGAGAAATCGGAAAAAAAATATTTTGAAACTTAAAAATCGGAATCGAATCGATTCTCAAAATTTGAATCGAAACCCAGCTCTACTTAAAACATACGTATGTTGAAGACATACTTAAAACATGCTTAGAACATACTTAAAACATGCTCTAAAACATGCATAAGACATGCTTAAACATACTTAAAACATGCTGAAGACATACTTTAAACATGCTCAAAACATGCTGGACATACTTAAAACATGCACAAAAACATGCTCAAAACATACTTAAAGATGCTTAAAACATGCTCAAAACATTCATAAAACATGCTTAAAACATGCTTAAAACATACTTAAAACATGCTCAAAACATACTTAAAACATGCTAAAAAAATACTTTAAACACTTAAAACATAAAGCGCTAAACTCAATGTCTATTTGTGGACTACATGTGTCAGAGGAGACTTGAACCAGCAACCTTCCACCTCATAGACCAACACTTAATCTACTAACTACAGCAGCAGTGGTGGAGCAAAGTACATCTGTACTTTACTTAAGTACATTTACTTCACTCTAGTTAAAAGACTGAACAGCTGAAAGTACTTTTCTGTCGGTTTTCGAGAGCTTTTTGTGCATATTTATGATGATGTTCTGATGAAAGATTTTGAGTTTAAGTCCTAGGTTTGAGCAGACGAGAAAATCTGAACAAAAATGAAAAAATCAATGTCGTCACTTTTATGACTCTCGAGAGCTCTTGGACTCGCTCTTGGTCTCCAGAGCTCTTGGACTCCAGAGCTCTTGGACTCGCTCTTGGTCTCCAGAGCTCTTGGACTCGCTCTTGGTCTCCAGAGCTCTTGGACCCGGTCTTGGTCTCCAGAGCTCTTGGTCTCCAGAGCTCTTGGACTCGCTCTTGGTCTCCAGAGCTCTTGGACTCGCTCTTGGTCTCCAGAGCTCTTGGACTCGCTCTTGGTCTCCAGAGCTCTTGGACCCGGTCTTGGTCTCCAGAGCTCTTGGACCCGGTCTTGGTCTCCAGAGCTCTTGGACCCGGTCTTGGTCTCCAGAGCTCTTGGACCCGGTCTTGGTCTCCAGAGCTCTTGGACTCGCTCTTGGTCTCCAGAGCTCTTGGACTCCAGAGCTCTTGGACTCGCTCTTGGTCTCCAGAGCTCTTGGACTCGCTCTTGGTCTCCAGAGCTCTTGGACTCGCTCTTGGTCTCCAGAGCTCTTGGACCCGGTCTTGGTCTCCAGAGCTCTTGGTCTCCAGAGCTCTTGGACTCGCTCTTGGTCTCCAGAGCTCTTGGACTCGCTCTTGGTCTCCAGAGCTCTTGGACTCGCTCTTGGTCTCCAGAGCTCTTGGACCCGGTCTTGGTCTCCAGAGCTCTTGGACCCGGTCTTGGTCTCCAGAGCTCTTGGACCCGGTCTTGGTCTCCAGAGCTCTTGGACCCGGTCTTGGTCTCCAGAGCTCTTGGACTCGCTCTTGGTCTCCAGAGCTCTTGGACTCGCTCTTGGTCTCCAGAGCTCTTGGACTCGCTCTTGGTCTCCAGAGCTCTTGGACTCGCTCTTGGTCTCCAGAGCTCTTGGACCCGGTCTTGGTCTCCAGAGCTCTTGGACTCGCTCTTGGTCTCCAGAGCTCTTGGACTCGCTCTTGGTCTCCAGAGCTCTTGGACTCGCTCTTGGTCTCCAGAGCTCTTGGTCTCCAGAGCTCTTGGACTCGCTCTTGGTCTCCAGAGCTCTTGGACTCGCTCTTGGTCTCCAGAGCTCTTGGACTCGCTCTTGGTCTCCAGAGCTCTTGGACCCGGTCTTGGTCTCCAGAGCTCTTGGACCCGGTCTTGGTCTCCAGAGCTCTTGGACCCGGTCTTGGTCTCCAGAGCTCTTGGACCCGGTCTTGGTCTCCAGAGCTCTTGGACTCGGTCTTGGTCTCCAGAGCTCTTGGACTCGCTCTTGGTCTCCAGAGCTCTTGGACTCGCTCTTGGTCTCCAGAGCTCTTGGACTCGCTCTTGGTCTCCAGAGCTCTTGGACTCGCTCTTGGTCTCCAGAGCTCTCGGACTCGGTCATTACGTGTTTTTGCTCCTGTACGTTTGCTTGAGGAAGACCGTTGAGTACTTGTCACGGTCCTGCTCTGCTCTTTTCTCCTGCTCTACATAAATGAGGTGCTTGGACTCACCACAGGCCGGTCCCGGTGCGTGTTCACCGCTTCCACGTTCAGATAAACCGACTCCACTTTACAGCCTGAGAAAGAGCGAAAACACACGGTCAGAAAACACACGGTCAGAAAAACATACGGTCAGAAAACACAGGGTCAGAAAACACACAAGGTCAGAAAACACGGTCAGAAGACACAGGGTCAGAAAACACACGGTCAGAAAAACACAGGGTCAGAAAACACACGGTCAGAAAAACATACGGTCAGAAAACACAGGGTCAGAAAACACACACGGTCAGAAAACACGGTCAGAAAACACAGGGTCAGAAAAACACAGGGTCAGAAAACACACATGGTCAGAAAACACAGGGTCAGAAAATACACGGTCAGAAAACACACATGGTCAGAAAACACACGGTCGGAAAAACACACGGTCAGAAAACACACGGTCAGAAAAACACAGGGTCAGAAAACACACATGGTCAGAAAACACAGGGTCAGAAAACACAGGGTCAGAAAAACACAGGGTCAGAAAATACACGGTCAGAAAACACACGGTCAGAAAAACACAGGGTCAGAAAACACACGGTCAGAAAACACACGGTCAGAAAAACACACGGTCAGAAAACACAGGGTCAGAAAACACACGGTCAGAAAAACACACGGTCAGAAAACACAGGGTCAGAAAACACACATGGTCAGAAAAACACAGGGTCAGAAAACACACGGTCAGAAGACACAGGGTCAGAAAACACGGTCAGAAAACACGGTCAGAAGACACAGGGTCAGAAAACACAGGGTCAGAAAACACAGGGTCAGAAAAACACAGGGTCAGAAAACACACGGTCAGAAAAACACAGGGTCAGAAAACACACTGTCAGAAAAACACAGGGTCAGAAAACACACAGGGTCAGAAAAACACAGGGTCAGAAAACACAGGGTCAGTCGAGGTGCCGGACGAGCGGACGAGGAGCTTGAACGCACCGTAAGCCACCGGCGTGAGCTTCAGGACCGTGTGGAGCGGACACTTCAGGTACGGGAGCTCGTCTGCCACAAACACAACACAAGGTTAAAGCCAACGAGAGGACGGAGAGCGGGGAGAGACATTCGGCGACGCGCGCAACAGACAATTACTGTGCGACGAGGTTCTTTCTGAGCAGTTTTCTAACAAAGTAACTCCTTGTGTCGTGTTTAAAATGTGACCAAAGTGTTTAGTAGTGGTATTCTTAGTAGTAGTGTAGTATTCTTAGTAGTAGTGTAGTATTCTTAGTAGTAGTGTAGTATTCTTAGTAGTAGTGTAGTATTCTTAGTAGTAGTGTAGTATTCTTAGTAGAAGTGCAGTATTCTTAGTAGCGGTGTAGTATTCTTAGCAGTAGTGCTGTATCGTTAGTAGTAGTGTAGTATTCTTAGTAGTAGTGCAGTATTCTTAGTAGCGGTGTAGTATTCTTAGCAGTAGTGCTGTATCGTTAGTAGTAGTGTAGTATTCTTAGTAGTAGTGCAGTATTCTTAGTAGCGGTGTAGTATTCTTAGCAGTAGTGCTGTATCGTTAGTAGTAGTGTAGTATTCTTAGTAGTAGTGCTGGTCTCACCGGCGCTCTTGTCCAGGAAGTAGGCGAGTAGACACCTCATCACAGCCTGATGACAAACCACCAGAACGTTCTCCTGCCGCTCCAGCTCCATGATCACGGGCTCCAGACGGTGCACCAGGTCCTCGTACGACTGAGGGACACGACATGGGCTCATGAGCCAAGGAACCGAGGAACCGAGGAACCAAGAAACCAAGGAACCGGGGAACCGAGGAACCAAGGAACCGGGGAACCGAGGAACCAGAGACATGTTGTAACAAAGCCAGTGTGAATGTGGTGCAGACGGTGGACGCTCACCTCTCCTTTGGGATATCGATATCGATACTTGTCCTGGTCCCTCAGAGCGAACTCCTCTGGATGATGCTCCTGGATCTCCTCGTAGGTCATCTCCTCACACACGCCCTGAACATCAAAACCAGGTCTAAACCAGGTCCAAACCAGGACTAAACCAGGTCTAAACCAGGACTAAAGCAGGCCTAAACTAGATCTAAAGCAGGTCTAAACCAGGACTAAACCTGGTCCAAACCAGGACTAAACCAGATCTTAACCAGGACTAAAACAGTTCTAAACCAGGACTAAACCAGTTCTAAACCAGGACTAAACCAGGACTAAACTAGGACTAAACTCACCGCGTCGATCTCGTTGAGCGCCTTCCACTGCTCGTACGGCACGCCCAGCGCCTCGGCCGTCTGAATGGTCCTCTTCATGTGACTCGTCCAAACCTTCAGGTCCGAAATGTTCTGACCGCTCATGTACTTCCCCAACGAGTGAGCGTACTGAGCAGGAGAAGAGGAGAGGGTCAGAGGAGAGGAGGAGAGGGTCAGAGGAGGAGAGGGTCAGAGGAGAGGGTCAGAGGAGGAGAGGGTCAGAGGAGAGGAGGAGAGGGTCAGAGGAGGAGAGGGTCAGAGGAGAGGGTCAGAGGAGGAGAGGGTCAGAGGAGAGGAGGAGAGGGTCAGAGGAGAGGAGGAGAGGGTCAGAGGAGGAGAAGGTCAGAGGAGGAGAGAGGGTCAGAGGAGGAGAGGAGAAGGTCAGAGGAGAAAAGAGGAGAAGAGGATGAAGGTCAGAGAAGAGGGTCAGAGGAGAAGAAAGAGTCAAAGGAGAAGAGAGCGTCAGAGGAGAAGAGAGGGTCAGGGGAGAAGGTCAGAGGGTCAGAGGAGAGGGTCAGAGGAGAAGGTCAGAGGGTCAGAGGAGAGGGTCAGAGGAGAAGGTCAGAGGGTCAGAGGAGAGGGTCAGAGGAGCATGGGAGCAGAGGTCAGTGCCATGTTAGGACTGGAGTTCGGTACCTTGGCTCCTCGCGCTGACAGCCCCGTGTCTCCTCCGATGCGTCCGAGGAGGTTGAGCTCGCTCTCGCCGTGGCGACTGAGGAAGATGGAGCGCGGCGTCACGTGGATGTTCATCAGGTAATACACAATCCGGCTCTGGACGTGGTCCTGGATGCGGTTGACCAGGTAACGACTGCCCACGTTAAAGATCTTAATGTACGAGAGACTCCTGAGGAAAGAGCTGAGTTTAGTCTTCTCTGCACCTCCTCAGTAAGTCTGTGGTGATGACAGAACTTTGTGTGGAGGTTAAGAAGACTAAATCAGGCACCAGAACCAGGACTGAACCAGAACCAAACTAAGACTAGAACAGGAAGTAAACCAGGACCAAACTAAGACTAGAACAGGAACTAAATCAGGACTAAACTAAGACTAGAACAGGAACTAAACCAGGACCAAACTAAGACTAGAACAGGAACTAAACCAGGACCAAACTAAGACTAGAACAGGGACTAAACCAGGACTAAACCAGGACTAAACCAGGAATGAACAGGACTAAACCCAGTAAAACCCTCGGATGCTGACCTGTCCTTCTGGTCGTTCAGAGGGACATAGTTCTGTTTGTAACACTCGATCCTCTTCAGAAAGTCCTTCACAGCTTCTTCTTTGTCACAGTCCACGTAGTCTGGGCTGCTCAGCTTCACCTGCTGTTTGACCAAGCACCACAAGACTTCGTTAGACCTCATTAGACCTCATTAGACTTTATTAGACTTCGTTAGACCTCATTAGACCTCATTAGACTTTATTAGACCTCATTAGACTTTATTAGACCTCATTAGACCTCATTAGACCTCATTAGACTTTATTAGACCTCATTAGACCTCATTAGACCTCATTAGACTTTATTAGACCTCATTAGACCTCATTAGACCTCATTAGACCTCATTAGACCTCATTAGACTTTATTAGACTTTGTTAGACTTTGTTAGACTTTGTTAGACTTTGATAGACTTTGATAGACTTTGTTGGACTGTCAGTGACTCACTTTAATGTTTTCCTCGATGATTTCGGGATCGTCACAAACCGACTCCACGAAGAAAACCTGCAGCAGAAACAGTCAATATTGACCCGGTCAGAGTTAAAGTGCAGATGACCGCCAGAGTCTGGACCTTGTATCCGTTTTCTCTGGCAAAGCTGAGGATCAGGTCTCTGCGTTCTTGGGTCGTGTTGGTGGCGTCGAACACCTGAAAGAGTCACAAGTTTAGACTGGAGTTGGTATGAACACCTGAAAGGGTCACACGTTTAGACTGGAGTTGGTGTGAACACCTGAAAGGGTCACACGTTTAGACTGGAGTTGGTGTGAACACCTGAAAGGGTCACACGTTTAGACTGGAGTTGGTGTGAGTGTGAGGTGTTTGTGCGACTCACAGCGACTTGGCCCAGGTCGCGGCTGAAGTACTCGTACACGTCCTCCAGAGCCGAGATGGCACAGGCCCTGAAGACACAAGAATGAGACTTCTGAAGACACAAGCGTGAGACTTCTGAAGATACAAGCATGAGACTTCTGAAGACACAAGAGTGAGACTTCTGAAGACACAAGCGTGAGACTTCTAAAGACACAAGAGTGAGACTTCTAAAGACACAAGCGTGAGACTTCTGAAGAAACAAGCGTGAGACTTCTGAAGACACAAGCGTGAGACTTCTGAAGACACAAGCGTGAGACTTCTGAAGATACAAGCGTGAGACTTCTGAAGACACAAGCGTGAGACTTCTGAAGATACAAGCGTGAGACTTCTAAAGACACAAGCATGAGACTTCTGAAGACACAAGAGTGAGACTTCTGAAGACACAAGCGTGAGACTTCTAAAGACACAAGAGTGAGACTTCTAAAGACACAAGCGTGAGACTTCTGAAGAAACAAGCGTGAGACTTCTGAAGACACAAGCGTGAGACTTCTGAAGACACAAGCGTGAGACTTCTGAAGACACAAGCGTGAGACTTCTGAAGACACAAGAGTGAGACTTCTGAAGACACAAGAGTGAGACTTCGGAAGACACAAGCGTGAGACTTCTAAAGACACAAGCGTGAGACTTCTGAAGACACAAGCGTGAGACTTCTGAAGACACAAGCGTGAGACTTCTGAAGACACAAGCGTGAGACTTCTAAAGACACAAGAGTGAGACTTCTGAAGACACAAGCGTGAGACTTCTGAAGACACAAGAGTGAGACTTCTGAAGACACAAGAGTGAGACTTCGGAAGACACAAGCGTGAGACTTCTAAAGACACAAGCGTGAGACTTCTGAAGACACAAGCGTGAGACTTCTGAAGACACAAGCGTGAGACTTCTGAAGACACAAGCGTGAGACTTCTAAAGACACAAGAGTGAGACTTCTGAAGACACAAGCGTGAGACTTCTGAAGACACAAGCGTGAGACTTCTGAAGACACAAGCGTGAGACTTCTAAAGACACAAGAGTGAGACTTCTGAAGACACAAGAGTGAGACTTCTAAAGACACAAGCGTGAGACTTCTAAAGACACAAGCGTGAGACTTCTAAAGACACAAGCATGAGACTTCTGAAGACACAAGCGTGAGACTTCTGAAGACACAAGCGTGAGACTTCTAAAGACACAAGCATGAGACTTCTGAAGACACAAGCGTGAGACTTCTGAAGACACAAGCGTGAGACTTCTGAAGACACAAGCGTGAGACTTCTAAAGACACAAGCGTGAGACTTCTGAAGACACAAGCGTGAGACTTCTGAAGACACAAGCGTGAGACTTCTGAAGACACAAGAGTGAGACTTCTAAAGACACAAGCATGAGACTTCTGAAGACACAAGAGTGAGACTTCTGAAGACACAAGCGTGAGACTTCTGAAGACACAAGCGTGAGACTTCTAAAGACACAAGAGTGAGACTTCTAAAGACACAAGCGTGAGACTTCTGAAGACACAAGCGTGAGACTTCTGAAGACACAAGCGTGAGACTTCTAAAGACACAAGCATGAGACTTCAGAAGACACAAGAGTGAGACTTCTGAAGACACAAGAGTGAGACTTCTGAAGACACAAGAGTGAGACTTCTAAAGACGCAAGCGTGAGACTTCTAAAGACGCAAGCGTGAGACTTCTGAAGATACAAGCGTGAGACTTCTGAAGACACAAGCGTGAGACTTCTGAAGACACAAGCGTGAGACTTCTGAAGATACAAGCGTGAGACTTCTGAAGACACAAGCGTGAGACTTCTAAAGACACAAGCGTGAGACTTCTGAAGACACAAGCGTGAGACTTCTGAAGACACAAGCGTGAGACTTCTAAAGACACAAGCGTGAGACTTCTAAAGACACAAGCGTGAGACTTCTGTAGACACAAGCGTGAGATTTCTGAAGACACAAGCGTGAGACTTCTGAAGACACAAGCGTGAGACTTCTGAAGACACAAGCGTGAGACTTCTAAAGACACAAGCATGAGACTTCTGAAGACACAAGAGTGAGACTTCTGAAGACACAAGAGTGAGACTTCGAAAGACACAAGCGTGAGACTTCTAAAGACACAAGCGTGAGACTTCTGAAGACACAAGCGTGAGATTTCTGAAGACACAAGCGTGAGACTTCTGAAGACACAAGCGTGAGACTTCCGAAGACACAAGTGTGAGACTTCTGAAGACACAAGCGTGAGACTACCGAAGACACAAGCGTGAGACTTCTGAAGACACAAGCGTGAGACTTCTGAAGACACAAGCGTGAGACTTCTGAAGACACAAGCGTGAGACTTCTGAAGACACAAGAGTGAGACTTCTAAAGACACAAGCGTGAGACTTCTAAAGACACAAGCGTGAGACTTCTAAAGACACAAGCATGAGACTTCTGAAGACACAAGCGTGAGACTTCTGAAGACACAAGCGTGAGACTTCTAAAGACACAAGCGTGAGACTTCTGAAGACACAAGCGTGAGACTTCTGAAGACACAAGCGTGAGACTTCTGAAGACACAAGCGTGAGACTTCTGAAGACACAAGCGTGAGACTTCTAAAGACACAAGCATGAGACTTCTGAAGACACAAGCGTGAGACTTCTGAAGACACAAGCGTGAGACTTCTAAAGACACAAGCATGAGACTTCTGAAGACACAAGCGTGAGACTTCTGAAGACACAAGCGTGAGACTTATGAAGACACAAGCGTGAGACTTCTGAAGACACAAGCGTGAGACTTCTGAAGACACAAGTGTGAGACTTCTGAAGACACAAGCGTGAGACTTCTGAAGACACAAGCGTGAGACTTCTGAAGACACAAGCATGAGACTTCTGAAGACACAAGAGTGAGACTTCTGAAGACACAAGCGTGAGACTTCTGAAGACACAAGCGTGAGACTTCTAAAGACACAAGAGTGAGACTTCTGAAGACACAAGCGTGAGACTTCTGAAGACACAAGCGTGAGACTTCTAAAGACACAAGCATGAGACTTCTGAAGACACAAGCGTGAGACTTCTGACGACACAAGAGTGAGACTTCTAAAGACACAAGCGTGAGACTTCTAAAGACACAAGCGTGAGACTTCTGAAGACACAAGAGTGAGACTTCTGAAGACACAAGCGTGAGACTTCTGAAGACACAAGCGTGAGACTTCTAAAGACACAAGCGTGAGACTTCTGAAGACACAAGCGTGAGACTTCTAAAGACACAAGCGTGAGACTTCTAAAGACACAAGAGTGAGACTTCTAAAGACACAAACGTGAGACTTCTGACGACACAAGAGTGAGACTTCTAAAGACACAAGCGTGAGACTTCTGAAGACACAAGAGTGAGACTTCTGACGACACAAGAGTGAGACTTCGGAAGACACAAGAGTGAGGCTTCTGAAGACACAAGCGTGAGACTTCTAAAGACACAAGCGTGAGACTTCTGAAGACACAAGAGTGAGACTTCTGAAGACACAAGCGTGAGACTTCCGAAGACACAAGCGTGAGACTTCTGAAGACACAAGCGTGAGACTTCTGAAGACACAAGCGTGAGACTTCTGAAGACACAAGCGTGAGACTTCTGAAGACACAAGCGTGAGACTTCTAAAGACACAAGAGTGAGACTTCGGAAGACACAAGCATGAGACTTCTGAAGACACAAGAGTGAGACTTCGGAAGACACAAGCATGAGACCATCAACTGTTGGACGCTCTAAAGCTCAAATGGTGGTCAGTCTCGTGGCCGGTCAAAATTGGTTAGTCCAAGTTGAGTTCAACTTAGGAAGTCCTGAGTGAGACGAACCAGACTAAGTCTCATGTGTTGAGGCTCAATCATGAGACGGACTCGAGACAGTGAGTCTGGATTTACTGAGGTTTTGTGGGACTGCTCTCTGATTAAAGCCTGAGTCAGACGATCCAGTCCTGGTTTAGTCCTGGTTTAGTCCTGGTTTAGTCCTGGTTTAGTCCTGGTTTAGCCCTGGTTCAGTCCTGGTTCAGTCCTGGTTTAGTCCTGGTTTAGTCCTGGTTCTGTTCTGGTTCTGTCCTGGTTTAGTCCTGGTTTAGTCCTGGTTTAGTCCTGGTTTAGTCCTGGTTCTGTCCTGGTTCAGTCCTGGTTTAGTCCTGGTTCTGTCCTGGTTCTGTCCTGGTTTAGACCTGGTTTAGTCCTGGTTTAGTCCTGGTTTAGTCCTGGTTTAGCCCTGGTTCAGTCCTGGTTCAGTCCTGGTTTAGTCCTGGTTTAGTCCTGGTTCTGTTCTGGTTCTGTCCTGGTTTAGTCCTGGTTTAGTCCTGGTTTAGTCCTGGTTCTGTCCTGGTTTAGTCCTGGTTCTGTCCTGGTTCAGTCCTGGTTCTGTCCTGGTTTAGTCCTGGTTTAGTCCTGGTTCTGTCCTGGTTCTGTCCTGGTTTAGTCCTGGTTTAGTCCTGGTTTAGTCCTGGTTCTGTCCTGGTTTAGTCCTGGTTTAGTCCTGGTTCTGTCCTGGTTCTGTCCTGGTTCTGTCCTGGTTTAGTCCTGGTTCTGTCCTGGTTCTGTCCTGGTTCTGTCCTGGTTCTGTCCTGGTTCTGTCCTGGTTTAGTCCTGGTTTAGTCCTGGTTCTGTCCTGGTTCTGTCCTGGTTTAGTCCTGGTTTAGTCCTGGTTTAGTCCTGGTTCTGTCCTGGTTTAGTCCTGGTTTAGTCCTGGTTTAGTCCTGGTTCTGTCCTGGTTCTGTCCTGGTTCTGTCCTGGTTCTGTCCTGGTTCTGTCCTGGTTTAGTCCTGGTTTAGTCCTGGTTTAGTCCTGGTTCTGTCCTGGTTCTGTCCTGGTTCTGTCCTGGTTTAGTCCTGGTTTAGTCCTGGTTTAGTCCTGGTTCTGTCCTGGTTTAGTCCTGGTTTAGTCCTGGTTTAGTCCTGGTTCTGTCCTGGTTCTGTCCTGGTTCTGTCCTGGTTCTGTCCTGGTTTAGTCCTGGTTTAGTCCTGGTTTAGTCCTGGTTCAGACCTTCGTATCTTCATGGCCTCAGAGTTTTCTGGTCTGAAGAACTCAAAGCTGTTGTAAGTTCTCGTAGCGTCTCTTCGATATTGGCCCACGTTAAACACTGAACACAAACACAGAAAGTAAAGACAATATTATGTTTTGGACCTAAAGATTACACTTAAAACTTTATTTAAACTTTAGTGAAAACAAAACACCAGTTACACGTGTAACCGTGGTTCTATGAATCCTGTGGCAGTGGAACAGATCTGACTCTTACAGGTTTGTGACTTTTAGTGACGTATAAAACATTATCAGAGCTTTTCGGTCATCGATTTGTCTGAGATTATAAACAATCAGTATCGACCATGAACAAAAAACACATTTTTTGTTTTTTGTAAACAGCTGAAGAATAAAAATATAAAATAAACTTTACACATTTTTTCAGTTTTTGGCTCTGAATAAAACAGATGCAATCATTTGTCAAATTTAAGACTTGAGTTTAATACATTTACCGGCGAGTGATATTTTTTTATTGTCCCAATTTCATTTATTTGTTGGTATCTCTTAAAACTCTTCATTAAATGTGCTTTAAAAAAGACTTAAACACGGCCAGGATCTTTAACAATGTGGGAGAAAACTGAAACACAAACATGCAAGAACCACACGCGCTTAAGAACACGTTCGCAGATGTCCAAACCATCCGGATCGTCCCCTGCGCAGACTTCGCCGCGCTCTCTCTACGCTCGCTTCTGCCGTACCTTTGGTGGAGACGCCAATCCAGTTGAGGTACCGCGTGAGCTTCTTGGAGATGTAGGTCTTTCCTCGCGCCGGCAAACCCACCATCACGATCAAGGTTGGCGAGTTGGTGAACTGAGGCACCGACGCTGAAAACACACGAAAGCCGCAACCGTCAACAAGGAAGGCCAACGAGGAAGGCCAACGAGGAAGGCCAACGAGGAAGGCCAACGAGGAAGACCAACGAGGAAGGCCAACGAGGAAGACCAACGAGGAAGGCCAACGAGGAAGGCCAACGAGGAAGGCCAACGAGGAAGACCAACGAGGAAGGCCAACGAGGAAGACCAACGAGGAAGGCCAACGAGGAAGGCCAACGAGGAAGGCAGACGAGGAACGCCGACGAGGAAGACCAACGAGGAACGCCAACGAGGAAGACCAACGAGGAACGCCAACGAGGAAGGCCAACGAGGAAGGCAGACGAGGAACGCCGACGAGGAAGACCAACGAGGAACGCCAACGAGGAAGACCAACGAGGAACGCCAACGAGGAAGGCCAACGAGGAAGGCCGACGAGGAAGGCCAACGAGGAAGGCTTAACGAGGAAGGCTCAACGAAGAACGCCAACGAGGAAGGCCAACGAGGAACGCCGACGAGGAACGCCAACGAGAAAAGGCCAGTTCTACTGGTCGAGCCTCATCGGTCGCATTTAGTTTAATTTATTACAATTCTTTTTAAAGTATAAACACAAGACACACAAGTAGACATCGACGGAAACGAAAATTGCAATTAAGAAAGTCCCGTTTAGTCCAAAGTCGATCACATTTGTTACATTCCAAAAGTATCCATGTGTCGTGTCCATGGCAGGAGTTCATAGTTCTGAGATCTAATGCGATGGAAATGTCAAGTACAGTCTGTAGCTTGGTGTTGTTTTCAGTCCAGTATTTGTGAGCGACAGGACAGTCCCAGAACACGTGGTTTGCCTCCAGGTGGCGCTGTTTCTCCTGCAGTTGCATTTCCCTGTGAATAATGAGCACTTTGACCTGGAGTTATGAAGAAACCAGACACATTTTCACAACAGAATTCACTCCAAACATGTGACTTTGAGCTCCTCCTCTGGGATGGACACATGTTCCCACTCTTCATCTGTCAAAACAAGATGATATTCTCTGTCTTATTTGTTTTTAAATATATTTAGTAGAGTATTTGTCCAGATTAGAAATGCACTGATATTATTACAATCTGGTGAAAAGCGTTTTATCCGTCTGATTTTACACTTAAAATTATGATCAATTTCAATTTGAAGTTGAGCATGTTTTTTCTGAGGCTTTAAAATGTTGTGATTTAATTTCTACAGTTTCGTGAAATCAAACTTTCTCAACGATAAACTAAAGTTAATAGAAATAAAAACAATAGACTTCCAGGGACTGAATTGAAATGATCTAGTTTTACATCTGGAATTGTCCCAAGAATCGCTTTTTTTGTTGCTTCTTGCTGTGACACCGTGACCTGAATAATCACTATTACTGATTAACTACGACGTTGACCCGGGTCATAAACCTAAATGAGTCGTTAAGAGAAAGTGCCTCAGGTAACAGGTCAGACTTCCACAGATCAACCAAAGTCTCTTGCCTTTGAGTTCATTCAGTTAATTAAGAGCAAGAGGAGTTCATGAAGACGTTTGGACATTATTTCTAAACCGCATTTGACACAGAACGACCTTAAAATACAATACAAACGATTAAAAGCAATAACAGGGTAAATGCACGATAAAGCAGGCCAGTGTTTTTCAAACGGTGGTGCGCAGGTTCCTCTACAGACATTTTACTGCACGTTTTTGTGAAGTGTGTGTAAACTTCGTTTAGTCCTGATTTAGACCTGGTTCAGTCCTGATTTAGACCTGGTTTAGTCCTGATTTAGACCTGGTTTAGTCCTGATTTAGACCTGGTTTAGTCCTGTTTTAGACCTGGTTTAGACCTGGTTCAGTCCTGATTTAGACCTGGTTTAGTCCTGATTTAGACCTGGTTTAGTCCTGGTTTAGTCCTGGTTTAGTCCTGTTTTAGACCTGGTTTAGACCTGGTTCAGTCCTGATTTAGACCTGGTTTAGTCCTGATTTAGACCTGGTTTAGTCCTGTTTTAGACCTGGTTTAGACCTGGTTCAGTCCTGATTTAGACCTGGTTTAGTCCTGATTTAGACCTGGCTTAGTCCTAGTTTAGACCTGGTGTAGACCTGGTTTAGTCCTGGTTTAGACCTGTTTTAGAAATGGCACATTCACAGATGAAGTACTCACAGCCTCTTCTCTTGCTCAGCCGGCTCTTCATCCAGGGGACCCAGGTTTTCTCCAGTGGGTTTTGAGTGAGTGACACGTGTCCCTCTGACATTTTGACAGATTTAGTGTTTTCTTTACTCTGAGAATGTTTTTAGAGCTAAAACGGCGGCAGCAGGAGAAACTTTGAGGAGAAACTCTGAGGTTTTGAACTTTTCACAATCAGGAGGTCAAAGGGGCGGGGCTTTGGATAAGAGATGACGAGACCGGCTGCGATTGGACGGAGAGTTTACCAGTCACCAAAGGACCAATCACGGACGGCCTGAAGTTCCTGGTCTGATCCGACCCCGAGAACAGGGTCAAACCGCAGCAGACACAGGCAGAACATGCAAAACCAGGCCAGAGTACCAACCTCTGCACCACCGTTTGACTCTGACTCAACTGATCAAGGAGAAGAAGAGTGAAAAACAACTGTCGGATTATCGTTCTTAAGAGTCAAACAACAGCTCCATCTAGTGGCCATGACGTGGAGCTGCGTTACAGACGGACAAAGTTATAATTATTATTTTTATAGTTGTTTTAAGGAACTGTAATGTGTTTTTAAATGTAATATATCACGACGACAAAGCTGGAAATGAGGCTCATTAAAAAGGTCTGCTGTAGGGTAACGTTTATTAGCATAGCCACTAGCATTAGCCAGCTGCTAACGACAGAAGAGAAACAGCCCACAGTGAACATGCAGCGTTTGTCCTCCAGATGGCAGTAGACACAGTGAACATGCAGCGTTTGTCCTCCAGATGGCAGTAGACACAGTGAACATGCAGCGTTTGTCCTCCAGATGGCAGTAGACACAGTGAACGTGCAGCGTTTGTCCTCCAGATGGCAGTAGACACAGTGAACATGCAGCGTTTGTCCTCCAGATGGCAGTAGACACAGTGAACATGCAGCGTTTGTCCTCCAGATGGCAGTAGACACAGTGGACATGCAGCGTTTGTCCTCCAGATGGCAGTAGACACAGTGAACGTGCAGCGTTTGTCCTCCAGGTGGCAGTAGACACAGTGAACGTGCAGCGTTTGTCCTCCAGGTGGCAGTAGACACAGTGAACGTGCAGCGTTTGTCCTCCAGGTGGCAGTAGACACAGTGGACATGCAGCGTTTGTCCTCCAGATGGCAGTAGAAACAGTGGACATGCAGCGTTTGTCCTCCAGATGGCAGTAGACACAGTGAACATGCAGCGTTTGTCCTCCAGATGGCAGTAGACACAGTGAACATGCAGCGTTTGTCCTCCAGATGGCAGTAGACACAGTGAACATGCAGCGTTTGTCCTCCAGATGGCAGTAGACACAGTGAACATGCAGCGTTTGTCCTCCAGATGGCAGTAGACACAGTGAACATGCAGCGTTTGTCCTCCAGATGGCAGTAGACACAGTGAACATGCAGCGTTTGTCCTCCAGATGGCAGTAGAGCATGTCACGTCGCTTCAGACTCATGAATAACAGGGTCAGTGAGAATTCCAAAGCTGCAATACTAATGTGTAACGCACAAGTACTTTCCGGTAGTAGTTGAATCACTGCTTTGCCGTCATCACCGTAGCAACGAGTAAACAAATGCTCAACTGCTGTGAGGGGCTAGCTTCACGTTAAACCCAGAAAAGAACTGAAAGAGCCGCCATTTACAGACAGAGAACACAGTTTGTAAAGTTTATAATTGTACTTCCTGGTTGGACACAAGCACAAATATGACACAGCTGTTACCATAGCAACCAGACTGTAAACAAGAGCCAAACTCCACCTGACACACAAAACACCGTCATTTAGTCCAACCATGGTTTAAACTGTCTCTGTGTCGCACACTGATGACATCACAGAGGGACTCAGCTCCACTTCCTGTCATTTTAAACTCTTATTTGTCATACTTCCTTCACCAACTCTGACTTACACCACCAAACCAAGTCAGAGTCAGAAGAACAGGAGGTTCCATGAGGACTTTAAAGCTTACCGGGGCCAGTGGTTCCCAAAGTGGGGGTCGCGTCACATGATTTACAGCTCGAATGTATGGATTAAAAAACAGTGAGTTTGAGTGAAACTGGGTAAAAGAAAACACAATAAACTAGAAAAATAAATACAAATGAGCCTCATTTTCAAAGCTACAAACAGCTTTTCCTGTGACCCTTTGACCTTTGAACTCTGCTCTCTCACCCGTGTGCTCTCTCTCTCTCTCACCCGTGTGCTCTCTCTCTCTCACCCGTGTGCTCTCTCTCTCTCACCCGTGTGCTCTCTCTCTCTCTCACCCGTGTGCTCTCTCTCTCTCACCCGTGCTCTCTCCCTCTCTCACCCGTGCTCTCTCTCTCTCTCACCCGTGCTCTCTCTCTCTCTCTCACCCGTGTGCTCTCTCTCTCTCACCCGTGTGCTCTCTCTCTCTCTCACCCGTGTGCTCTCTCTCTCTCTCACCCGTGTGCTCTCTCTCTCTCTCACCCGTGTGCTCTCTCTCTCTCACCCGTGTGCTCTCTCTCTCTCACCCGTGTGCTCTCTCTCTCACCCGTGTGCT
>NW_027315801.1:34721847-34801847 GCF_026437365.1 Eucyclogobius newberryi | reverse complement strand
ACTCTTTATGTAAATAAAGATTCAGTTGTTTCATCTGGACTCTGTTTTTTATGAAAACAACTATGCGTCTCGACTCCGTGAGTCATTCTCAATCTGCGAATCAAGACCGGGAATTCAGATATTTACCATACACTGAGTTGGCCCCGCCCACTGGGCCCATTATCAGCCCTTTATTGGGCCATCAGCCTCCTATTGTCCCTGGCTCACTCTCTCTCCTCCTGTGTAACATTAGCATCAGAATGCTATGGGCGGCGACCTCTCCAGGGTTTCAAGACACTGTTGTAAACCACAGGAAGGTTGAATCATAAACCATTGTTTCTCTTTAATGTTGGTGTTTCTTTTTGAACAGTTTGTCTCTTTCACTCTTTTGTCCTGCTCAGAATCTTCTCCTCACTGTCTTTGAAGCCAGTGCTTTTTAATTCTGTAGTTCCAGATGCTCCTTGAGTCCCTGGAGAAACGCTCTCTACTCCGTAAGAACGGTTCTTCATCTGTCTGGAAGAACTGGTTCTCCTCCTGAAGAATTGGTTCTCCTCCTGAAGAACTGCTTCTCCTCCTGAAGAACTGCTTCTCCTCCTGAAGAACTGCTTCTCCTCCTGAAGAACTGCTTCTCCTCCTGAAGAACTGCTTCTCTTCCTGAAGAACTGCTTCTCCTCCTGATGAACTGCTTCTCTTCCTGAAGAACTGCTTCTCCTCCTGAAGAACTGCTTCTCCTCCTGAAGAACTGCTTCTCTTCCTGAAGAACTGCTTCTCCTCCTGAGTGGCTCCAGCTCCCCTGTCTCTCTCTCGTCTGTGAGAGTCAGATCTCTCCTTCATCTGGAACTCCTACAGGTTTATACTTTTTCCCAAAGAGGTTTTGTAGTTTTTCCTGCAGAAGGAGGAGCTAAGGACAGAAGGAGGAGCTAAGGACAGAAGGAGGAGCTAAGGACAGAAGGAGGAGCTAAGGACAGAAGGAGGAGCTAAGGACAGAGGACTCTGAACATTGTTTAATCTGTTTTTCACTGTCGTCCTTCGAGGAAACCGGTGTTTTGTGTGTTCCAAAAATATATTTAATTGAAAAGTGACTCGTTCAAAGTGAATCATTTAAAGTGACTCGTTTAAAGTGACTCGTTTAAAGTGACTCGTTTAAAGTGACTCGTTTAAATTGACTCGTTTAAAGTGACTCGTTTGAAGTGAGTCGTTTAAAGTGACTCGTTTGAAGTGACTCGTTTAAAGTGACTCGTTTCGAGTGCACGGTGGCAAAGGCGGTTAGCGCTCTTGCCTCCCAAGAAGGAGATCATGGGTTCGATTCCCGGACCAGACCAACATCACATGATCTCTCTGGGTGGAGTCTGCATGTTCTCCCTGTGTTACCGTGGGTTCTCTCCGGGTTCTCCGGCTCCTCCCACCGTCCAAAGACATGCATGTGTTAGGTAAAATTGGTGACTCTAAATTGGCCCTAGTGAATGAATGTGAGAGTGAACTGTCTGTAATGTCTGTGTCTCTGTGTTGGCCCTGCGACAAGTTGGCCACTGTCCAGGATGTACCCCGCCTAAGGCCCGAAGTCACTGGGATAGGCTCCAGTCACCCGCGACCCCGAAAGGGAACAAGCGGTAGAAAATGGATGGATGGATGGTTTAAAGTGACTCGTTTGAAGTGACTCGTTTGAAGTGACTCGTTTGAAGTGAATCATTTAAAGTGACTCGTTGAAATGAAGAGGCTGTTGAGGATAAGTCCATGTTTATTGGATTAGTGTAAAGTTAGTTTGATACAGTTCAGCACAAAGATCAGAAGCAGGTTTAGTTTGAGCCTCGTCCTCCAGCTCTGAGCAGAAGAACTCACAAAGACACTTTAGTTTGTTCAGTGACTCCGCCCACATCCGAACCGGGTCTGGACCGGGTCTGGACCGGGTCTGGACCGGGTCTACATCAGGACTAGTCTAAGGGCGAGTTCACACTAGTCGTTATTTGGTCCTAAAATTGAGCCCATTTTAATCCTGATCTTTACTTTGGTCCAGATTTAGTCCTGGTTTAGTCCCGGTCTATTCCAGGTTTAGACCGGGACTAAACCAGGACTAAGGCCAAACAGCCAGGCCTGTGAAGCTACATTTAGGCCTTAATTACCCAGCGTTTCCATGGCAACATTTTAAATGGGCGGCGTTGTTTGGTCCACAGAAGTAGGCGGAGCTGACGTGTTCTGAAGTGATTAGTATAAAAAAGAGGGCGGAGCGAGCGGCGGCGACGAGTCAGAGTTACATTCTGAGACTCGTTAGTTCAGTTATAATAAGACACAAACGAGAGCGGTCAAACGTCTGACCGAATGAGAGCGGTCAAACTTCTGCCCGAACGAGATCGGTCAAACGAATGACCGAACGAGAGCGGTCAAACGTCCGCCGAACGAGAGCGGTCAAACGTCTGACCGAATGAGAGCGGTCAAACTTCTGCCCGAACGAGAGTGGTCAAACGTCTGACCGAACGAGAGCGGTCAAACGTCTGACCGAACGAGAGCGGTCAAACGTCTGACCAAACGAGAGCGTCTTGTCTGACCGAACGAGAGCGGTCAAACGTCTGACCGAATGAGAGCGGTCAAACTTCTGCCCGAACGAGAGCGGTCAAACGTCTGACCGAACGAGAGCGGTCAAACGTCTGACCAAACGAGAGCGTCTTGTCTGACCGAACGAGAGCGGTCAAACGTCTGCCCGAACGAGATCGGTCAAACGAATGACCGAACGAGAGCGGTCAAACGTCTGACCGAACGAGAGCGGTCAAACGTCTGCCCGAACGAGATCGGTCAAACGAATGACCGAACGAGATCGGTCAAACAAATGACCGAACGAGAGCAGTCAAACGTCTGACCGAACGAGAGCGGTCAAACGTCTGCCCGAACGAGATCGGTCAAACGAATGACCGAACGAGAGCGGTCAAACGTCCGCCGAACGAGAGCGGTCAAACGTCTGACCGAATGAGAGCGGTCAAACTTCTGCCCGAACGAGAGCGGTCAAACGTCTGACCGAACGAGAGCGGTCAAACGTCTGACCAAACGAGAGCGTCTTGTCTGACCGAACGAGAGCGGTCAAACGTCTGACCGAACGAGAGCGGTCAAACGTCTGACCGAACGAGAGCGGTCAAACGTCTGCCCGAACGAGAGCGGTCAAACAAATGACCGAACGAGAGCGGTCAAACGTCTGACCGAACGAGAGCGGTCAAACGTCTGCCCGAACGAGAGCGGTCAAACAAATGACCGAACGAGAGCGGTCAAACGTCTAACGTCGGGCCAAACGAGAGCGGTCAAACGTCTGACCGAACGAGAGCGGTCAAACGTCTGACCGAACGAGAGCGGTCAAACGTCTGGCCAAACGAGAGCGGTCAAACAAATGACCGAACGAGAGCGGTCAAACGTCTGACCGAACGAGAGCGGTCAAACGTCTGACCGAACGAGAGCGGTCAAACGTCTGCCCGAACGAGAGCGGTCAAACAAATGACCGAACGAGAGCGGTCAAACGTCTGACCGAACGAGAGCGGTCAAACGTCTGCCCGAACGAGAGCGGTCAAACAAATGACCGAACGAGAGCGGTCAAACGTCTAACGTCTGC
Source organism: Eucyclogobius newberryi (assembly GCF_026437365.1). Lineage (NCBI taxonomy): Eukaryota > Metazoa > Chordata > Actinopteri > Gobiiformes > Gobiidae > Eucyclogobius > Eucyclogobius newberryi. The sequence continues at coordinate 34,798,279 of NW_027315801.1, read as the reverse complement.
CCGAACGAGAGCGGTCAAACAAATGACCGAACGAGAGCGGTCAAACGTCTGCCCGAACGAGAGCGGTCAAACGTCTGCCCGAACGAGAGCGGTCAAACGTCTGACCGAACGAGAACGGTCAAACGTCTGACCGAACGAGAGCGGTCAAACGTCTGGCCAAACGAGAGCGGTCAAACAAATGACCGAACGAGAGCGGTCAAACATCTGACCAGAGTCCAGACAATCCACAATCGCACATATCACGGGTTAGTACAGAAAACCACGATTGTTCAGAGTCAAAAACCGGCAAAAAAAACATTGAATTGACTCGAATTCAGGACATTCATGTTAATTTCAATCACTTTGATGAGTTAAAATATATTTACTTCGATTATTTCACTCGTTTAATGATGTTTATGACCTTATTTCAAGACATATTTTCTTGATAAAGAAACATTTTCCACGTCACACGAGCTTTAAATTTCTTCTGCTCAAAATAAGATTCATGTTCTGAATTCAAGGCTCGATGTTCTTTTGCAGTGAATTGAGTTGGTGAAAACAGGCAGAAGAACTACATGTCCCATGATCCTTTGCTCCGTTTAAAAGAGTTTTAAGTCTCAAACAGCAGAGGGCGCCAGAGCTGCGTCACTTTCATCTGGGCAAATGTTCAACTGGGAAAGAAAGTTCAAGATCAAATATAGATTTATTTTTCATATTTCATTTAAAACTTGTGAGTCTGACTTCAAATCCAAGTCCAGACCAGGTCCAGACCAAGTCCAGATCCAGACCCAGACCCAGACCCAGACCCAGACCCAGACCCAGACCCAGACCCAGACCCAGACCCAGACCAGGTCCAGGTCCAGGTCCAGGTCCAGGTCCAGGTCCAGACCAGGTCCTGCTTCTGAAACCTGAAAACAACAGAAACGTATAAATATATGTATTTTAAAAGTCAAACTTTCCCAGTTGCACATTTCTGTTCCTCAGGTCGGAAAGTGGAGCTTTCTTTGTTCCAAATCGACAAAAACCCGAGGAATTCAGGAAAAGAAGAAGTAAATAAGAAAAACAACTCTTACTGTGAATATTTCCCTCGTTTCACTTTTGGGAAGACACTTTTGTCGAATTGTCTTTTGATGAGTAAAAGCTTTGGTCTCTTCAGAGTCTGTTTGTGGTTCAAGCGTCTGATGGAACCTCCAGAAGATTCCAGAACAGTGAGACGTTTCAGCGCCGCTCAGTGAATCAAACGTTTAAAAAGCATTCCTGGGTCAGTCGAGTTTACATGAAGTTTAATCACATTTCACTGAAAATAAACTTGTTCTAGATGTTTCTATTTTTTCTGGACTACGAAAGAATAAAGGTCAACAATAGTGAGATTATGAGACAAAGACAGAGTCTGGACCTGAGACCGGACCAGAGACCGGACCTGAGACCGGACCAGAGACCGGACCAGAGACCAGACCTGAGTCTGGACCAGAGACCGGACCAGAGACCGGACCTGAGTCTGGACCAGAGACCGGACCTGAGTCTGGACCAGAGACCGGACCTGAGACCGGACCTGAGTCTGGACCAGAGACCGGACCTGAGTCTGGACCAGAGACCGGACCAGAGACCGGACCAGAGACCGGACCAGAGACCGGACCTGAGTCTGGACCAGAAATACAAATCAAACAGTGCAACAAAGAATACAAAATTTACAATTTCATGATCATCATCATCTTCTTCATCTTCATCATATAAAATAATCATAAAAATTAAAAAAAATGACAATTTTAAGTTTGTATTTACATTCAGAGAAAAGTACAGCTGATTCTCTTCATCCTTTAATATTTAGTCCGTCCTCCCTTTTTCTCTCTGGGTCTGGGTCCGGGTCTGGGTCTGGGTCTGGGTCTGAGGCCGGGTCTGAGGCCGGTTCTGGGTCTGAGTCTGGGTCTGAGGCCGGGTCTGGGTCTGAGGCCGGGTCTGAGGCCGGGTCTGGGTCTGAGTCTGGGTCTGAGTCTGGGTCTGAGGCCGGGTCTGGGTCTGAGGCCGGGTCTGGGTCTGAGTCTGGGTCTGAGGCCGGGTCTGAGGCCTGGTCTGGGTCTGAGGCCGGGTTCTGCTACAAAGACCTGCTGCACGTTGTTCATTTAAATCAGGGGTGCCAAAGACACGGCCCGAGGGCCAAATCCGGCCCCCCAGATGTTTTAATCCGGCCCGCAACATATTTCTAATTTATATTTATTAAATTCTGGAGGAGCTGAGAGAAAGAGGGAGGAGCGGAGACACACGGGACTCTTAAGGCTTCAGGTCTCACACACACACACACGCACACACACACACACACACACACACACACACACACGCACACACACACACACGCACACACACACACTCACACACGCACACACACACACACACACGCACACACACACACACACACACACACGCGCGCACACACACACACATCACGACTTCATCTGGGTTTCTGAAACACATTTGAGACTTTTGCATCGCCGCGTGGAGCGTTTCGTACATGATTTCTGCATCTTCGGTTTCACAAAATCCCTGCCGGACGCACGCCGCAACGTGACTCAGACAAAGACACGAACGAGCGACATCGAAGGGGAACGTCAACGCGAATTTTGGAGTAAAAACACGGAGGATCAGCGCGCTAACGACGCCATCGCCGCGGTTACGTGTTCCGTGTTGGTTTTATTGACGTGGAATGTGGAAAAGAATCACTCGGATCCAGAAAACGACGCAGACTTGAGACGTTTTGACGAGTCTCGATGGTTTTGACGGATTTGATTTGATGGGTTTTAAGCTCAAATTCAGCACTTATTATAGCTTTATATTATTTTTTATCGTTTTATTTCAGGAAAAAACATCAGCCAAGTGCCTTTTCTTACTAATTTGTTTCTTTTTAAACTTGAATTAAGTAGAAATATCCAAAACACATGATTCAGTTCAGTATCACAGTGGGTAGAGACGCCCACTGACCAGAAGTTTGTCGGTTTGAATCAACTTGACATTAGTAAACAAAATTATTCCAAATCCCAGAATGGAGGCAAAAGTGAAGTAGAACATCGTGATTTCACTGGAAAAACTGGGATAAATGTCAGAACGTCGCAAAACCTGAACAATGCAGGAGGTTTTTTCAAAGTAAAAGCCTCAGACGTGTGTGAGTGACGTCAGAGCGGCTTTAAACACCCTTAACATGTGTTTTACTCTTTGCAATTTTGATAGTTAGTAATACTCACAGAAATGTCCAGCCCACAATCGTTTTTCGTGGTGTGGTTTTCTTTTGCATGTTTGTCACACTTAAACGTTTCAGATCAAACAAATTTAAATATCGATCAAAGACAACTCAAGGAAAAAGGCATTTATTGTTATGGGCGTGGCATCAGGCCTGGGCGTGGCATCAGGCCTGGGCGTGGCATCAGGCCTGGGCGTGGCATCAGGCCTGGGCGTGGCTAGAGAAACCCAAGGGGGAAACACTTTTTCACACAGGACCTTTGGATTGTGTTTCCCTTAATGATAAAAAATATTCATTTAAAAACTGCATTTTCTGTTTCCTTACGTTGTCGTTGACTAATATTTAAATGTGTTTGATCTGAAACATTTAAGTGTGACAAAAAAATAAATCAGGAGGGCAAACACTCTTGCACACCACTGTCTAATGCATCATTTACGTACTTAATACGATTGGTGAAATTTGTCTTTTTCCCATCGTTTGCCATAGAAAATCGAACTTACTGACATTTCATGCACTTCAAATTCAAACTTATATCTTCTTTGTTGTCGTAAACACCAAAGATCTGACGTCAGTTTATGTTCGACTTGACTTTGCCTCCATTTTGTAACGTCGACATTCTGCTGAGTGTTTCAAACGAGCGCGTAATAAACTCAAACACTGAAACAAAGACGTGGAGTAAAAGAGTTCAAACTCCTCAAACGCAGATGAACATTCTGAATCCGGGCGTGGCGGCGCTCGTGTCGCAGTGTTTCCCCGGCGGCGGCGGCGATGGCGGCGGCGCTGTGGCAGAGTTTAGCTGGGCCGGTTGAGCACGGAGGACATGGAGGGGGTGATGGGCGGCGGCGGGGCGGTGGCGGCGACGGGCGAGGCGGGCCCCGAGCTCTCTGGGCCGTGCGGCGCCGCTACTCTGCCGCTGTACTGCCCGATGAAGGAGCCGTCCTCGTTGAACTGGATGTCCACGCTGTCGCCGTACTCCGCCAGGGAGTCGTCGCTGCCCAGTTTGCTGGGGCACAGCGACGGCTGGCTGTCCGAGCGCTTCTCGTCGCCGTCGCTGAGGAGGAGGGACGCCACACTTCAGTCAAAACACACCCGCACAGGCCGTCGTGCGGCTGCAGATTAAAACATGCACCCGACGATAGCTGCAACTGCCCCGGGGTTTAGCGATACGAGAGTCAAACCATTTAAAATATGTATTCAACCAAATACATGGTGAATGAAGGCTTCTAGATGGAAAATATAATGTAATGTATGTTTTAGAATCTGTATAATCCAGATAACAATGACATTATTCAGTTATCATTTTAATAGTCTCTAGTCAGGATTATTCTCGGATAACGAGTTAGAGTTTGGGTATTAATTAAGTAGTTACGAAGCTTAAACTCTATTTGCCCATTATGAATTAAGTCTTTGTTCATAGTTTGTAAAGGCTAATTAAGGTGTAGTTATTAAAGTGTTTGATAGTAATAATAATAACTAGATGCTGTGCAATGGTAACAAGCCACAAGTGACTGCGGAAGGTCCAAATTTTGGGTGGAAAATTCTCAAAAATGACTTTTAATGAGAATAAAAGTTTTTAAAAAAAGTACTAAAATATATTTTTTAGAAGTACAAAATGAGAGAACACAGAAATAACGAACTTTTAAAAAGTCACAAGTACAGTGCTTTCACTGTGAAAAGCCCAAAAAGATTGTTTTTACAGTGCTTTTACACTGAAAACCCCCAAAAAAGTTGTTTTACAGCGCTTTTATTGGGAAGGTAGTACCCAAAGTACTTCGACTGCATTACTGCAATAGCTTATCATAGCACTGTGAAGGACTGGGACTCAAAAACATTGTTTTACAGTGCTTTTATTTTGAAAACCCCAAATTTGTTTTTTTTTATTTGAGACTCGGGTCTTTGCTCCAAACTATTTTTGGTTTGGGCCTTGTCTGGATTTGGTAAGACCTGGTCCCAAGTCTGGACATGGTTTAGACCTGGTCCCAAGTCTGGACATGGTTTAGACCTCGTTGAACTGGAGGCGTAGCTAAACCCACAGCTTTAGCTACGCTGCCCTAGGAGTAACTATGCTGGGGGAAGTATGTCAGCTTGAGCACTATCCTCCTCTTCTGACTTATGCTATCAAACAATATTTATTTTTTAATTCCACTTGCAAACTGTTCACCGCCTTCTTTTTCTTTCTCTCACTCCTGAGGACCTGTGGACCCAGATGTCCCTCTCCTGGTGAAGTGGTCCCTGCCCTGTGTGGACGGTCCCTCATCTGCCTGAAGAGTGGGTCCAGCTCGCCTCCGACGGTCCCTCATCTGCCTGAAGAGTGGGTCCAGCTCGCCTCCGAGGGTCCCTCATCTGCCTGAAGAGTGGGTCCAGCTCGCCTCCGAGGGTCCCTCATCTGCCTGAAGAGTGGGCCCAGCTCGACTCAGACGGTCCCTCATCTGCCTGAAGAGTGGGTCCAGCTCGCCCCCGACGGTCCCTCATCTGCCTGAAGAGTGGGTCCAGCTTGACTCAGACGGTCCCTCTTCTGCCTGAAGAGTGGGTCCAGCTCGACTCAGACGGTCCCTCATCTGCCTGAAGAGTGGGTCCAGCTCGCCTCCGGCGGTCCCTCATCTGCCTGAAGAGTGGGTCCAGTTCGCCTCAGACGGTCCCTCATCTGCCTGAAGAGTGGGTCCAGCTCGACTCAGACGGTCCCTCATCTGCCTGAAGAGTGGGTCCAGCTCGACTCAGACGGTCCCTCTTCTGCCTGAAGAGTGGGTCCAGTTCGCCTCAGTCGGTCCCTCATCTGCCTGAAGAGTGGGTCCAGCTCCAGTCTCCTCGTGTCCGTCTGTCCGTCTGTGAGAGTCGGATCTCTCCTTCACTGGAACTCCTCCAGGTTTCTACGCTTTTTTCCCAAAGAGGTTTTTTTGTAGTTTTTCCTGGCCGAGAAGGAGAGTCTAAGGACAGAGGACCCTGGGACATCGTCCCTCGCCACCACAGACATTGTTGATTCATTTCTCCCTGTGGCCCTCAGAGGCAACTGTTGTTGTGATTTTGGGCCTTACAAAAATAAATTGATTTGATTTGATGATTTGAGACCTGGTCCCAAGTCTGGACATGTTTTAGACCTGGTCCCAAGTCTGGACATGGTTTAGACCTGGTCGGGAACTGGTTCGGACCCTTGACTTCATCTGGACCTGTGGGGGACTTGGTCTGAACCTTGTCTTTACCATTTTTAGACTCTGTCTCTCTCTCTCACACGCTGCGTTGCCATGGATACTCACACGCACCAGGGGGAGAAAGGGGAGGGGCTGAGCAAGGGTGGACCTTTGCAGTTGGCTGCCAGGTGCCATTAACAACAACAACAACAACAACAACAACAACAACAAAAACAAGGAAACACAGAGAAAAGACCTACAATGTGGTACTACAATAAATACTACAACATAGTACTGAAAATACTGAAAACACTGCAGGTACAAGGATTACTATATTCTAAAAGTACAAACATGTACTAATGCTTAGTACTGAAACATAGAAGAGTGACATTTGTTCTGAGATGGAAATGCAATATTTCCTCTTCTTTTAGATCATTTATATGTGTGTGCGGTGGCAGAGTGGTTAGTGCAGTTGTAAAAACGTCTAATGACAGAAGAGAACCCGCCCTGGAGTTCCATTGAACCTGGAGCTCTCTCCGTCTCCGCGGCGACCGAGCGTCAGTTCCATATGCCATAACTCTAATGACATCACAAAGGCACAGAGTAAATATAAACCTCTCGTGTTCCAAACGTCACTATTACACCAAAGAGACAAGTGAAAGGACTCTAAAGGATAAAGTCTAAGTCTAAGGAATAAAGTCTAACTACAGTAGGTGGTGGTAGTGTAAACACCAAAGGTCTGGAGAGACGGGAGATGGCGGAGGAGAGTGGATCGGGGATGGAAGACATTCTGGACGGCGTGGAGGAGCAGCCTTTTCTGCCTGCACGTGCCCGGAAACGTAAAAAGTCCCTTAGCTCGTCCGAGGGTTCTGGGAATGAGCAGCAGGATGAGGCTGAAGCTATTGATATCCGGGGTGAGAGCAGAGACTGTAAGGTGATCATAAAGCTTGCACAGGATAGTGCATCCTTTAAGGAGTGGAATTCAGTGGCATTGTCAAAGAGCCTAACTGTAGCTGTGGGAGTGATCAAGAGTGCGAGTGTCCTTAGAGATGGCTCGCTGCTGGTCGTGTGCAAGGACGCGGCTCAGCAACGGAAGGCGATTGGAGCTAAACGTCTGGGTGGAAAGGACATTCTTGTGTCTGATGCTGAAAGAAACACGGTCAGAGGAGTTATCGTAGGTGTCCCTACGGCGACGTCTGTGGATGAAGTTAAGGAGAATTTGACTGGAGTTACGGTGGTGGACGCTAGGCGTTTGAAGGTGACCCGGTTTGGGGTAAGATGTGACAGCTTGTCGGTAATGGTAACACTTGAAGGCAGGTGCCTGCCTAGTAAGGTGTTCATTGGGTACATGTGCTATAGCGTCAGGCCATATGTTCCGCCGCCCCTGCGTTGCTTTAAGTGCCAGCGCTTTGGGCATATTGCAGCGGTCTGTAGAGGGAAGCAAAGATGTGGTAAATGTGCAGGAGACCACGAGTATGGGAAGTGTGACGTGGGTGCAAAACTGAAGTGCTGTAACTGTGGGGAAGAACATAGCTCTGCCTTCGGGGGATGCAGGTTTAGCAAAAGAGCTGCTGAGGTGCAGAAAATAAAGGTCTCTCAAGGTATATCCTATGCAGATGCAGTCAAGAAAGTTTCAAGTAACGAGTTTAGAGTAAATACAGAGAGAGGAGCCAGCGCTGCTCCCAGCCAGGGCGAAATGAGAAAGGCCAGCGTGGCTCCCAAGAAGTGTGAAGGTTTCAAGAGTGGAGGTCCCAAGTGTGCAGGTTCCAGAATTAATGAGAATACCCTGGTTGTGGATAGAGAAGATTTTGTACTCTTTATGGTGGATGTTGTAAACTGTGCTGCTCAGACTCAAAGCAGAACTGAAAGGATCAGGATCATTGCTAAAGCTGCAGGGAGATTCCTTGGAACAAAGGAGCTTGATTGGGCAGATATAGAAAACAGGCTAAAGGCGCTAAATGGGAGTCGGAGTGATGGGGGTCTGCTTGTGGGGAGTCAGAGTGATCAGAGTGACGAGATGGGGGTGGGGGTGGTCTCCTGTCCTCGCCCAGTCTCGTAGACGCACGGCTACCAAGCAGCGACATCAGTGGACATATTAAAGCCTATAGAATGAAGCCTAACGCTGTACGGTGGAAGCACCGAACGTCAAAGAAGGAGAGGAAGATGAAGAAGAGTCTCCCTGGAATAACAACAACAACAACAACTATTCTAGTCACAAAGACATATCATGACCTCATGGGCTTTGTAACACCAAAGCAATGGAAGGAGTACTTTTACGGACTACGACAGAGTCTGAGGACTACGACAAAGTCTGAGGAATAAAGTCTGGCGGTAATGCAACACTTGGATGCCAACCGCCATAAAACAACAACAACAACAACAACAACAACAAAGAAGAAGAGGAGGAAGAAGAACGTCACTATTTGTTTGAACGTCGCAAACGGCCACATTTCAGAAGAGCTCCAAATACGAGACAAGAGTTTCAACACGTTTTCAACATGGACTGTTTCAGGAGAAAGGCCATCCTGGTGAAAGAACTGAGAGGCCAACTCAGTGCAGCAGAGGAGGAGATCCAGGCTCTGCAAAGGGAGGTGGAGAAGGAGAGCGAGGACAAGGACGCCCTTGAGAGAGCTTTGCAGGAGGACAAAGACACCTCCAGATCCATCCAAGACGAGATGAACCAGAGAACTGCCAGGCTCCGGGCAGAACTGGAGATGAGCAAACAAACAGGAGAAAAGGCTTTGGACAAGAAGGAGAAAGAAGTCCAAACACTCCAAGAAAACGTGCTCGAACTCCTGCAGGAAAAGGCCATTTTTCAGAAGCTCATGAAGGAGACGACTCAGCACATGATGACGGTCGACGCTCAGAAGGAGTGTAGGATCAAGGAGTTTCAGAAAACGTTGAGCGAGGAGAGAGAGACGAGCCGAGGACTGCAGGAAGAGGTCTGCAGGCTCCAACGAGAGAGATACGAGGCCAACGACGCCTCCAGAAACCTCCAGAAGGAACTTGAGCTCCAAAACCAGCTCATCAAAAAGCAGAGCGAAGACCTAGAGAAAAGCCGTGGCCTGGACGAGGAAGTGAGCAGACTCCAGGAGCAGATACAAGCTCAGACGGCTGTGATCGAGAGGTCTGAAGAGCAGGCCAAGAAGTACACTGAGGAGAAGATGGAGGAGGGAGAGAGGAACAGAGAGCTGGAGAAGGTCATACACCGTCTGGAGAACTTCATTGAAAGATACCAGGTCGAGGAAAAGGCAATGGCAGAAGATTTCCAGACAGTGAAAGAGGCTTTAGTAAATATGGAGCAGAGCATGGATGAGCTGATGAACCAGCTTCAACAAGAGCTCAACCTTAAAGAGGAGCAGAACAAACACCTGGATACAGATCTGTCCTCAGCCCAGAACAAGCTGGAGGAGCAGAACAAGAAGCACCTAGAGATGGTCCAGAATATGAAGGAGGAGAGCGAGAGGAACCAAGAACTGAAGGTGGCTCTCAATGACAATAAAAGGACTATCAGCTTCAAGGACCAGATGATCGTTGAGCTTAAAGAGGAGGTCCAGACTCTAAAAGAAAAAGATGCAACCAACAGCCACCTGGAAGAGAAGCTCTTGAGCCTTCAAAAGGAGCTCCAGACTCTGAAAGATAAAGATGAGACCAACAGCCATCTAGAAGAGAAGATCTTGAGCGTTCAAGAGGAGCTCCAGACTCTGAAAGATAAAGATGTGACCAACAGCCATCTGGAAGAGGAGATCTTGAGCGCTCAAGAGGAGTTCCAGACTCTGAAAGAGAGAGATGAGACCAACAGCAATCTGGAAGAGAAGATCTTGAGCGTTCAAGAGGAGCTCCAGACTCTGAAAGAGAGAGATGAGACCAACAGCCATCTGGAAGAGAAGATCTTGAGCGTTCAAGAGGAGCTCCAGACTCTGAAAGAGAGAGATGAGACCAACAGCCATCTGGAAGAGAAGATCTTGAGCGTTCAAGAGGAGCTCCAGACTCTGAAAGAGAGAGATCACAAGAGTACGACAGAAGTTTGTCAATCTCACACAGTTGAGACTCAAGCAGCTCAGGTCCAAACACAGAAGCCTGAGCAGGAGAGTTCTTCCATCTGCACGACTGAGGGAGAACAAGGTGCTCGAGACACGCCCCAAGATGAAGGTTCCACAGAAGCCAAAGCAGAGGTACAAACTTCTGAAAAGAAAAAACGCAACAAGAAAAAGAAAAAGAAAAATTGAAGTAGAAACTTACATGATTTGACAACAAGCGTGTCTTGGCGCCTGAGCTAATGAGAAGAAACTACCAAAACCAACAGCATTGACCTCTGAGCAGGAAGACACCAAACCAACTGTGCACTTTGATGCCTAAGTCCCTGATGAACCAAAGGAAGCCACCACGAGACCTCCAGCAACGCAGCAGAGAGAACCTTCATCTCTCCCAACTGGAAACAACTACAGGCCAAGTGCAACCAAGACTGGAGACCATATGTGGTCTGAGCTGCAAGATGAAGAACCTGAAGAAGAACCTGAAGATGAACCTGAAGAAGAACCTGAAGAAGAACACGAAGATGAACCTGAAGAAGAACCTGAAGAAGAACCTGAAGATGAACCTGAAGAAGAACCTGAAGATGAACCTGAAGATGAACCTGAAGATGAACCTGAAGAAGAACACGAAGATGAACCTGAAGATGAACCTGAAGAAGAACCTGAAGAAGAACCTGAAGATGAACCTGAAGAAGAACCTGAAGATGAACCTGAAGATGAACCTGAAGATGAACCTGAAGAAGAACCTGAAGATGAACCTGAAGATGAACCTGAAGATGAACCTGAAGATGAACCTGAAGAAGAACCTGAAGATGAACATGAAGATGAACCTGAAGATGAACCTGAAGAAGAACCTGAAGATGAACCTGAAGATGAACCTGAATAAGAACCTGAAGATGAACCTGAAGATGAACCTGAAGAAGAACCTGAAGATGAACATGAAGATGAACCTGAAGATGAACCTGAAGAAGAACCTGAAGATGAACCTGAAGATGAACCTGAAGATGAACCTGAAGAAGAACCTGAAGATGAACCTGAAGAAGAACCTGAAGATGAACCTGAAGAAGAACCTGAAGATGAACCTGAAGATGAACCTGAAGATGAACCTGAAGAAGAACCTGAAGAAGAACCTGAAGAAGAACCTGAAGAAGAACCTGAAGATGAACATGAAGATGAACCTGAAGATGAACCTGAAGAAGAACCTGAAGATGAACCTGAAGATGAACCTGAAGAAGAACCTGAAGATGAACCTGAAGATGAACCTAAAGATGAACCTGAAGATGAACCTGAAGATGAACCTGAAGATGAACCTGAAGATGAACCTAAAGATGAACCTGAAGATGAACCTAAAGATGAACCTGAAGATGAACCTGAAGATGAACCTGAAGATGAACCTAAAGATGAACCTGAAGATGAACCTGAAGAAGAACCTGAAGATGAACCTGAAGATGAACCTGAAGATGATGGAATCTACTTGGGACAGCTGACCTAGAGTGACCCCATGGCGCCCCCCAGAGGACAGTTCACAGCTTGGAGTAAAAACAGAGACTGACTGTAAACAAGAAGCAGAAGAAACACCCACTGCACAGTAACATGCATCAAAACAATTAAACTATCAAATGTTTCTATTGATGTGTTTTACTTTGTTTTATCTTTATTCTGCTAAACTTAAGCTGTTCTTATCATTTAGTTTCATCAACATCAAGTCGTTTTTCATTCACAAATAGTTCAAAAATTCTTCATATTTAGTCCATTGCCGGCTGGACGCTCCACAGGACTAAACCAGGACTAAACCAGGTCTAAACCAGGACTAAACCAGGACTAAACCAGGTCTAAACCAGGACTAAACCAGGACTAAACCAGGTCTAAACCAGGTCTAAACCAGGACTAAACCAGGACTAAACCAGGAGTAAACCAGGAGTAAACCAGAACTAAACCAGGACTAAACCAGGACTAAACCAAGACTAAACCAGGACTAAACCAGGTCTAAACCAGGTCTAAACCAGGTCTAAACCAGGACTAAACCAGGACTAAACCAGGAGTAAACCAGGAGTAAACCAGAACTAAACCAGGACTAAACCAGGACTAAACCAAGACTAAACCAGGACTAAACCAGGTCTAAACCAGGTCTAAACCAGGACTAAACCAGGACTAAACCAGGACTAAACCAGGACTAAACCAGGACTAAACCAGGACTAAACCAAGACTAAACCAGGACTAAAGCAGGACTAAACCAGGACTAAACCAGGACTAAACCAGGACTATACCAGGGCTAAACCAAGACTAAACTAGGGCTAAAGCAGGACTAAAGCAGGACTAAAGCAGGACTAAACCAGGACTAAACCAGGACTAAACCAGGACTAAAGCAGGACTAAAGCAGGACTAAACCAGGACTAAAGCAGGACTAAAGCAGGACTAAACCAGGACTAAACCAGGACTAAACCAGGACTAAACCAGGACTAAACCAGGACTAAAGCAGGACTAAACCAGGACTAAACCAGGACTAAAGCAGGACTAAAGCAGGACTAAACCAGGACTAAAGCAGGAATAAAGCAGGACTAAACCAGGACTAAAGCAGGACTAAACCAGGACTAAAGCAGGACTAAAGCAGGACTAAAGCAGGACTAAAGCAGGACTAAACCAGGACTAAACCAGGACTAAACCAGGACACACACAGCACAGTTTGTCTCACCTTTCCAGAGATCTATGAGGAGAGCATGGAAAGTAGAGAAATAAGAAACGTAACATAAGACGTGGAGATGAAGCAGAAGAGGAAGAAGAGAAACAGAGAGCACACTTTGTCCAATAGAATCATCCATTTCAAACACATTATGCAAATGAGGGAGATAAAAGCTTCAGATCAATTAGATGCAAAGTTCCATTGAAATCGTGCATTAGCTTTTAGCGTTTCCAGGCAGCACGAGACCAACTCTGAACGCCTCGATCAATACTTTGTCATTTCGTTTCCGTCGTATCGATTTTTCACGAGTCGTATCTTCACCGTGTCGTATTAAAGCGCTTGGATTCCGAGAGTTCTGACGTGAGTTTTTTCAACGTTGTTCCTAGATGTTTATGAAGTTCAATTGGTGACAAAAGCCGCTTTGGAACGGGTCAAGCGCTCACTGACCTGTACTCTCCGAATGTCTCGTCTTTCATCGGCCGAGCTTCCGAATCCACTTCTTTGTCTTCTTTGTCTTTAACTGAGAGGAAAAAGAACGTGTTTGATTAGAGAAGCCGCTCGAGCTGCTAAACTGAAGAGAAGCCGCTCGAGCCGCTAAACTAAAGAGAAGCCGCTTGAGCTGCTAAACTGAGGAGAAGCCGCTCGAGCCGCTTAACTGAAGAGAAGCCGCTCGAGCCGCTTAACTGAAGAGAAGCCGCTCGAGCCGCTTAACTGAAGAGAAGCCGCTCGAGCCGCTAAGCTAAAGAGAAGCCGCTCGAGCCGCTAAACTAAAGAGAAGCCATTCGAGCCGCTAAACTGAAGAGAAGCCACTCGAGCCGCTAAACTGAAGAGAAGCCGCTCCAGCCGCTAAACTGAAGAGAAGCCGCTCGAGCCGCTTCACTGAAGAGAAGCCGCTCGAGCCGCTCGACTGAAAAGAAGCCGCTTGACTGAAGAGAAGCCGCTTCGCTGAAGAGAAGCCGCTCGACTGAAGAGAAGCCGCTCGACTGAAGAGAAGCCGCTCGACTGAAGAGAAGCCGCTCGACTGAAGAGAAGCCGCTCGATTGAAGAGAAGCCGCTCGACTAAAGCGAAGCCGCTTGATTGAAGAGAAGCCGCTCGACTGAAGAGAAGCCGCTCGACTAAAGAGAAGCCGCTCAACTGAAGAGAAGCCGCTCGATTGAAGAGAAGCCGCTCGATTAAAGAGAAGCCGCTCGATTGAAGAGAAGCCGCTCGACTGAAGAGAATCCGCTCGATTTAAGAGAAGCCGCTCGACTAAAGAGAAGCCGCTCGATTTAAGAGAAGCCGCTCGACTGAAGAGAATCCGCTCGATTTAAGAGAAGCCACTCGACTGAGGAGAAGCCGCTCGACTGAAGAGAAGCCGCTCGACTGAAAAGAAGCCGCTTGACTGAAAAGAAGCCGCTCGACTGAAGTGACCCAGACTCTTGAAAAGGCAGATTAAAGTGTTTCTGACCGCACCTGCGTACTTCCCTCCTTTACGGCGCTTGACCAGGCAGAGGATGAGCAGGATCAGCAGCAGGAGGCAGATGGCGCTGATGAGCCCGATGAACCAGCCCTGGGTCGCGAACCCGCCAGGCATTTCCGACAGCTCTGAAACACACGCAAGGGTCAGAAAACAGGCCGGACTACAGATATTTCCAGTGACCAGTGTCCAGTGTCCAGTGATCAGATTACAGTGTCCAGGGTCCAGTGTCCAGTGTACAGAGTACAGTGTGCAGTGTCCAGTGACCAGGGTCCAGTGACCAGGGTCCAGTGACAAGTGTCCAGTGTCCAGGGTCCAGTGATCAGTGTACAGAGTCCAGTGTACAGTGTCCAGTGTCCAGTGACCAGGGTCCAGTGAAAAGGGTCCAGTGTCCAGGGTCCAGTGATCAGATTACAGTGTCCAGGGTCCAGTGATCAGATTACAGTGTCCAGGGTCCAGTGATCAGATTACAGTGCACAGAGTCCAGTGCAAATTGTCCAGGGTCCAGTGTACAGTGTCCAGTGATCAATGTACAGTGTCCAGTGATCAGTGTACAGTGTCCAGGGTCCAGTGATCAGATTACAGTGTCCAGGGTCCAGTGTATAGTTTACAGAGTCCAGTGTACTGTGTCCAGGGTCCAGTGTACAGTGTCCAGTGATCAATGTACAGTGTCCAGTGTCCAGTGATCAGAGTACAGTGTCCAGTGTCCAGTGATCATTGTAGTGTCCAGGGTCTAGTGTACAGTGATCAGTGATCAGTGTACAGTGTACAGTGTACAGTGATCAGTGTACAGCGTACAGTGTCCAGTGTACAGTGTCCAGTGTACAGTGTCCAGTGTCCAGGGTCCAGTGTCCAGGGTCCAGTGTACAGTGTCCAGGGTCTAGTTTCTAGTGCCCAGTGACCAGTGACCAGTGACCAGTGACAAAGGTCCAGTGTGATTACTGCTTTGTCTTTACTTTTGCGCTCCTGTAGCCGTGCGTCCCCCTCTGTACTGACCTGGTCCTTTGGTCTGCACGATCTGCTCCCACTGCGTGTTGTTGTGGTGCAGGATGCGCAGGTGGTACGTGGTCCCCGGTTCGAGTCCCATCAGCGCGTAGAAGCCCTGGGTGGAGTTGACCTGCTCGGACTCTTGCCACGTTTCTCCAGCTGCCAAACGATGACACACCAGAGGATCAGACGGGGGACTGACCACCTACGCACACTCATCAGGACCAGCCGCACACTGAAGGGAACGGACCCTTCACTGTCGGCTGCTCTGATTGGCTGAGCTAAAGTTGTTGGAACTTCACAACTGGAGGTTTTCAGCTGCGACTCGACAATTACACCGAGCCACGCCTCCTGAACTCTGGGAGGTAAATCAGGTTGAAAAAAATAATCTAGTGAACAAGGCTTACAGCGCCCCCCACAGGTCGAACGACTCGTTGAACTAATTTGCAAGATAAATATATTTTGAATTTAGTTAAAAAATATTTTTTAAAAACATATCAGAATAGCACATTTTTAGGTTTATAATTTCACTTCCTGTTTGTACTTGATGACATCACATTAGGAAATTACCCAGCAAACACATTGTTTTTATTTGACGAATAGAAATACATGAGAGCGACTTTATTTTGTTGAATTAATGCTTAGAGAGTCAAAAAAAGTTGTTTCTTTGTGTAAATTCTGCATAAACGTTGACTGGAATGTCATTTTCAACAAATTTTCATTCATTTGTCTACGTTTTGTCCACAAATACCTGCTTGATCGGTGTAAAACTATCATGTATATGTACGACAGGTATAAATACAACAAATAAAGTCAAAATTAGAAAACCGTAAAAACCTGTCACGGGCCCTTGGATCATGACCAATCGACTATAAATAATCATAGTTTTATTTTGATAGTCGTTCTCTGGACCGATCAGACTCAAAGTGGCAGGATGTTCACGCTGACTCGGGTATGTTGAGGCGTTTATGAACATAATAGTGCGGCGTGATGTGACATAAGCGTGATGTGACATAAGCGTGATGTGACATAAGCGTGATGTGACATAAGCGTGATGTGACATAAGCGTGATGTGACATGAGCGTGATGTGACATAAGCGTGATGTGACATAAGCGTGATGTGACATAAGCGTGATGTGACATGAGCGTGATGTGACATGAGCGTGATGTGACATAAGGGTCCGCACCGCTCTTTCGCAGGTAGTTGATGTGGAAGCCGTGGTTTCGGTCTCGGGGCCCCGGGACCCAGCTCAGGTTCAGGTACGTGTCTCCGAAGAACATGGTGACGTTTGATGGAGGAACTGGAAAACAAGAGCACAGAAGGTGATTCATTCATTGGTCTGAAGACGATCTGGATCAGCCAATCAGAGTCACGAGACTATTTACTGCAAATAACAAATCTTCTAGACAGAGTAATTACTAATAAAGTGTAGTATGGCTACAAATCTAAAATAGTTAGTTCATTTTTGACATTTTGGATTTAACTATGCCACTTTTTTAGTTATATACGTTTTTTTTTTACACGTAGAGTTTGTATAGTACAGATAATGATTACAATGATCAGAATATGACAGTTATTATTTTACATGATTGGTTGATTAATTATTGTAGCCCAAGTATTTAATTTCCAAAACCTCTCATATTATCTGAACATTTGTTGATACAGTGCATACAAGAGTGGCTCGGGGGCCATATGTGACCCTCAGACATAAGTATCTGTACTTTTACTTAAAGTCCACATGACGTTTCTTATGCTTTTTCTAATTCTGACTTAGTTTGATGGTGTATATCACAGTTTTACTTCTGTTAAGAGTTTAAAATGACAGGAAGTGGAGCTGAGTCCCTCTGTGATGTCATCAGTGTGCGACACAGAGACAGTTTAAACCATGGTTGGACTAAATAAAGGTGTTTTATGGTGTTATTGTGTGTCAGATCAGAACTGTTGTGTCGTTTATGTGGGGTTTGGCTCTTGTTTACAGTCTGGTTGCTATGGTAACAGCTGTGGAATCACCTATCTGTGTCATATTTGTGCTCACGTCCAACCAGGAAGTACAATTATAAACTTTACACAAACGGTCAAACTGGGACAAACGTTTAGTCAAACCTTAAATATAAATGTGTTCAGTGCGTTTTGGTGAAATGTGCCGTCTGACCGGTCACATGGACTCTAAACCGCTACAGCCCTGCCCCACAGGGCGTGGCCCGCTCGGCTCACCTCCGTCCAGCTGCGTGGCGGCCCGGAGCGTGGTCGCCGGCCCGTCTCCTGCGGCCGTGCGGGCCCTCACGTAAAACAGGTAATACGAGCTGGAGTTCAGAGGCTGCAGCTCTATGCGAGTGGTGCTGCGGTCGTCGATGCGCACGTACTCCAGGTCCCTGCCCTCCTCTGCAGCACAACAACAACAACACATGAACAACACACAAACAAGTATATGAGTTTTTTTTTAATTAGTTATCTGTTTTTCATTATTATACTTCTGTTCGTACTCTGTGTTGTAACACTTGAATTTTCCCATTGTGGGACAAATACATGAACAACACATGAACAACATATGAACAACACAACACACAAACAACACATGGACAACACACAGACAACACACGGATAACGCATGAACAACACATGAACAACACATGGACAACACACGGACAACACACGGACAACGCACGAACAACACACGAACAACACATGGACAACACACGGACAACACACGGACAACACACGGACAACGCACGAACAACACATGGACAACACACGGACAACACACGGACAACGCACGAACAACACATGGACAACACACAGACAACACACGGACAACGCACGAACAACACACGGACAACACATGAACAACATATGAACAACACATGGACA
Source organism: Eucyclogobius newberryi (assembly GCF_026437365.1). Lineage (NCBI taxonomy): Eukaryota > Metazoa > Chordata > Actinopteri > Gobiiformes > Gobiidae > Eucyclogobius > Eucyclogobius newberryi. The sequence goes on along the minus strand of NW_027315801.1, from coordinate 34,779,919 downwards.
ACACATAAACAACACACGGACAACACACGGACAGCACACGGACAACACACGGACAACGCACGGACAACGCACGAACAACACATGGACAACACACCAACAACAGATGAACAACACACGGACAACACATGAACAACAAATGGACAACAAATGGACAACACATGAACAACAAATGGACAACACATGAACAACACATGAACAACAAATGGACAACACATGAACAACAACTGAACAACAAATGGACAACACATGAACAACAAATGGACAACACATGAACAACACATGAACAACAAATGGACAACACATGAACAACACATGAACAACAAATGGACAACACATGAACAACAACTGAACAACAAATGGACAACACATGAACAACAAATGGACAACACATGAACAACACATGAACAACAAATGGACAACACATGAACAACACATGAACAACAAATGGACAACACATGAACAACAACTGAACAACAAATGGACAACACATGAACAACAAATGGACAACACATGGACAACACATGAACAACAAATGGACAACACATGGACAACACATGAACAACAAATGGACAACACATGAACAACACATGAACAACAAATGGACAACACATGAACAACACATGAACAACAAATGGACAACACATGAACAACACATGAACAACAAATGGACAACACATGAACAACACATGGACAACACATGAACAACACATGGACAACACATGAACAACACATGAACAACACATGAACAACACATGGACAACACATGAACAACACATGGACAACACATGAACAACACATGAACAACACATGAACAACACATGAACAACACATGAACAACACATGAACAACACACAAACAAAAAGTGCAAGCGTTATAAATATGTGTATTGTATTATTGTATTGTGTTATTGTCCTTTAAACTCTTGTACTTTGACATCTCATATTTTAGAACTTTAAATAACCACATGACTTCATATCAGTCAGGCGTTCCAAACGACAGCAATGACGTTAGCGCTCCGTCTACTGGCTGCAGTGGGACAATAAAAAGAGGAGATAAACAAAAGCTAGCTTGCCCGGACACAATGGTGATGAGTTATGGACTCAAACACAGCCCGGGAGACGAAACTATGGAACAGAGTGTTTTCTGAGGCTCAGAGAAAGAGGACTTACACAACGCTAAACTCCAGGTGAGGTTTTGGCGAGAGAACAAGGTTAAAATGAGCTCAAGAAGGTCAATTTCTGGCTCTTGTTTACAGTCTGGTTGCAGCATTTCGTAGTAAATATAACGGTGTTGACTGTGTTTTAGTCATGCGTGAGTTCTGAGCGCGTGACTATAAGCGTTTGTGAGTTTGAGAGTATTCTTACCCTGTTTGTACTGCAGGATGTAGCCCAGCAGAACGCCGTTGGGCTCCACAGGAGGGCTCCAGATCAGAAAGAGGGACGTGTCTGTGGGGCTTTCAGACGTGAGCGATGCAGGAGGACCAGGAGCTGAGGACACCAGGACAAGATCAAGATTTTATTATATGTAATGTTAGCACTTTTGTGAGAAAAAAAACACACCACGATTTAACAATCACTCACACTTACTGAGACCAAACTGTGGTATTTCTAATGTTCTTTCATTTTCACCGTCAAACATGGGACTAATCCTCAAGTTTGTGAACAACTTTATGAAATACAACTTTATTAATAACAAAATAAAAAACTAACCCGTTTGTTTGTGCGTCTGTTTGTTTGTTTGTGTGTCTGTTTGTTTGTGTGTCTGTTTGTTTGTGTGTCTGTTTGTTTGTTTGTCTGTTTGTTTGTTTGTGTGTCTGTTTGTTTGTCTGTTTGTTTGTGTGTCTGTTTGTTTGTCTGTTTGTTTGTTTGTGTGTCTGTTTGTTTGTCTGTGTGTTTGTTTGTGTGTTTGTTTGTCTAAAAAAAAGAGTAAGAATTTTATGGAGATTGTTTGTGCTTTTAAATATTGTATTGTTTTAATCTTTTACAACAATTTTATTTTAGGGTAAATCCAGCTTTGATTGGAAAAAAAACCCTCTTTTAATGCTTTTTGAAATTAAATGTAATTTAAAAAACACTAATTTCTAATATTTTAATGCAATATACAAATACAGACTTACACGAGTGGATCTACAATAAATATTTTTAATACAAATAATTATAAATAATAAAATTTGAGGCCATTACTCTTAACATTTAATACTTGTTTGTAGAATTGAAGGATTTTAAACATGGCACTATCAGAGGTAACACTTTATAAAATGCTTTCAGGACCAATCTCAGAGTGTTTTTTCCTGTTTAAATAAAGGTTTATTAAACCTTTATTTAAACGTCCTCGCCGCCGGCCGCGCGCTCACCCCCTTCAGGCGTCTCGAAGTAGTGCAGGTCGGAGCGCGGCCCTTGACCTTTGCCGTTGAACGCGGCGATGGAGAGTTTGTAAAGAGAGTAAAGCTTCAGGCCGGAGATCTCCTCTGAGGTCTGCATGCCTCGCACCTCCACCACCCTCTCATTCTCCTCCTCCTGCTCCGCCTCCTGCCCCGCCTCCTGCCCCGCCTCCTCCTCCTGCTGCTGCTGCATCGCCTCAAACTGCAGTTCTCCCAGCGACCTGCGGCGGCGCTCTGCTTTGGGACCCAGCCTCTGAATGTAGATCTGTGAAGAAAGGATCCGTTTATGACTATTTAAACATAAACCACAAATACAACATACTGGATTTAGAAAGTATGATATTTAAAGTTGTAAATGGGTTTGTCCTTTCATAAAAAAAAAAAAAATCTATGCAGTTATAATAAACAAACCAGTCATAGATGATCCAAATGAAGGTTGAAATGTGGCGACTGAGGCTTCGAGAGAGATAAAATGTAAATATAAAGTGCATTACAGATGAAAATGAGAAATAGTTTATCCTCTTTTGACATTTGGATTGAATAATGTCACTGTCTTTGCTAAATAATGTCTTTTCTCACGCGTTTTAGAGTCTGTCTGGCCTCGAATATGGAACGCTGAAGATCACGAGCCGAGGATTTGTGCCAGAAAAAGTCTACAGCACGTCAAAGGTTAAGAAAATCCAGAGCAGAGGGAAAACGTACATTCACGTCTTAAATGCAGGAGAATCAAAATGGCATAAACGTGAATAAACACATAAACACAGCTTGAGAGAAAGACTTGAGTAGAAGAGTGCTCAGAGAAAGCTTCACCTTGTATCCCAGCAACAGGCCGCGCACGTTCTGGGCCTCGTTCCACTTCACTCGCACTGTGCTGTTCATCACTGTGACCGCGACTCCACCGGGGGCCTCCAGGGGCACTGTGGAGCAGAGGGTCTGAATACCAACAAAACATACACGCTGGAAATGTATCTGCAGAGGAACGATGAAAGTTTTAAGATGGAGGGCCCCGTCTTGTAAACTGTGACACATGCGGGCCCCGGAGTGCACACGAGGGCCCCGGAGTGCACACACGGGCCTCGGAGTGCACACACGGGCCTCGGAGTGCACACACGGGCCTCGGAGTGCACACACGGGCCTCGGAGTGCACACACGGCCCCCTGAGTGCACATACGGGCCTCGGAGTGCACATGTGGGCCTCGGAGTGCACACACGGGCCCCAGAGTGCACACACAGGCCTCGGAGTGCACACACAGGCCTCAGAGTGCACACACGGGCCCCGGAGTGCACACACAGGGCCTCGGAGTGCGCACACGAGCCCCAGAGTGCACACACCGGGCCTCGGAGTGCACACGGGCCTCGGAGTGCACACACGGCCCCCTGAGTGCACATACGGGCCTCGGAGTGCACATGTGGGCCTCGGAGTGCACACACGGGCCCCAAAGTGCACACACAGGCCTCAGAGTGCACACACGGGGCCCCGGAGTGCACACACAGGCCCCAGAGTGCACACACAGGCCTCGGAGTGCACACACAGGCCTCAGAGTGCACACACGGGCCCCGGAGTGCACACACAGGGCCTCGGAGTGCGCACACGAGCCCCAGAGTGCACACACCGGGCCTCGGAGTGCACACACGGGCCCCGGAGTGCACACACAGGCCCCGGAGTGCACACACGGAGCCTCGGAGTGCACACACAGGCCCCGGAGTGCACACACGGGGCCTCGGAGTGCACACACAGGCCTCAGAGTGCACACACGGGCCCCGGAGTGCATACACGGGGCCTCGGAGTGCGCACACGGGCCCCGGAGTGCACACACCGGGCCTCGGAGTGCACACACAGGCCCCGGAGTGCACACACAGGCCTCGGAGTGCACACACGGGGCCCCGGAGTGCACACACGGGCCCCGGAGTGCACACACAGGCCCCGGAGTGCACACACCGGGCCCCGGAGTGCACAAACGGGCCCCGGAGTGCACACGCGGGCCCCGGAGTGCACACGCGGGCCTCGGAGTGCACACGCGGGCCCCGGAGTGCACACGTGGGCCCCGGAGTGCACACACGGGCGGGCCCCGGAGTGCACACACGGGCCCCGGAGTGCACACACGGGCCACACACAAATGTCACCTCCCTGATCCAGGTGATTTGACCTGTGTGTAGTGCGTTTCTATCCCTCACCGTCCTCTCCAGAGTGCCCGATCTCGCCCTCCGGCTCGGGCCCGTCCCCGATGGCGTTGACGGCCTGGACTTTGATCTCGAACGGCGTGTAGGTGCCGGAGCCCGTCACCACGAACGGCGGCGCGCTGGTGGAGTTGTTGTTCCAGCGCTGGTCCTTCTTGCCCGCCTCGCGCCACCACACCTTGTACATGAAGCCCTGGCCGTTATGGAGGCGCTTCTCCATCTCCTGCACCGGGGCAAAGCGGGGAAAGGGTGAGGCTCAGCAGAAGAAGAGTTATGACCCGCTCGTCTCCACGGAGATGGATGAGTTTCATGCCGTACTGTGGAACATTGTGGGCAAAGCAAGAACATCTACAGATAATGAGCGGGTGACGACGCGAGGCGTCTAAACCAGGATTAGACCAGGACTAAACCAGGACAAAACCAGGACTAAACCAGGACTAAACCAGGACTAAACCAGGAATGAACCAGGACTAGACCAGGACTAAACCAGGACTAAACCAGGACTAAACCAGGACTAAACCAGGACTAGACCAGGACTAAACCAGGACTAGACCAGGACTAAACCAGGAATGAACCAGGACTAGACCAGGACTAAACCAGGACTAAACCAGGACTAAACCAGGACTAAACCAGGACTAAACCAGGACTAAACCAGGACTAGACCAGGACTAAACCAGGAATGAACCAGGACTAGACCAGGACTAAACCAGGACTAAACCAGGACTAGACCAGGACTAAACCAGGACTAAACCAGGAATGAACCAGGACTAGACCAGGACTAAACCAGGAATGAACCAGGACTAGACCAGGACTAAACCAGGACTAGACCAGGACTAAACCAGGACTAAACCAGGAATGAACCAGGACTAGACCAGGACTAAACCAGGAATGAACCAGGACTAGACCAGGACTAAACCAGGAATGAACCAGGACTAAACCAGGACTAAACCAGGACTAAACCAGGACTAAACCAGGACTAAACCAGGTCTGAACCAGGACTAAACCAGGACTAAACCAGGAATGAACCAGGACTAGACCAGGACTAAACCAGGACTAAACCAGGACTGAACCAGGTCTGAACCAGGACTAAACCAGGAATGAACCAGGACTAGACCAGGACTAAACCAGGACTAAACCAGGACTGAACCAGGACTAGAACAGGACTAGAACATGACTAAACCAGGACTAAACCAGGTCTAAACCAGGAATGAACCAGGAATGAACCAGGACTAAACCAGGACTAAACCAGGACTAAACCAGGTCTAAAATGAGTTCAAGTTAGGACCAAGTAACGATGTGTGTGAACGCGTCCTAATAGAAGTATAATAGTATTAGTTCCTCTGTATTTCAAACCATGTGATGCTTTATTCCTCCCGTTCGTCCTGGGTCAGTTTTACACTCGGTTTGTCCGGTTTAGTTTGTCAGTTTGTCAGTTTATATTTAAATCTCCAGTGGCCGTTCTTCTCGTCCATCGCATCAGGCTAAAATAAACTCTCCGCAGACAAAAGAGGATGAACAGCTGCAGTTCTGGTCACTCACATCCCACGTGATGACCAGGGTCCCCGGCTCCGTGGAGTCACTGCGGACGCCGGTCGGGTTACCGCTGGGAACTGCAAACAAACAAACAAACAAACAAACAAACAAACAAACAAACAAACAAACAAACAAGGCATTTAGAAAAGATTCAGGTGTTACTGCAAAGACTGCTTTTAAATTCACAAACTTCTCAATCATCTAAAAGTTTTACAAGACCAACAAGTGGAACTACAAGTAGAGCTGTAACGAGTAATTTGATCACGATACAATTGTTGTTTTGGAAATATGCTAAAATTAGACCAGAAAGCAGAAGGTTAAAGCCATATTTCTGCACTTTTTTGGTTCATTTTATGGTCTGTTTACATTTTGACACATTTAAAACAGACTTTCTGAATCACGATGTGTCGATTTGACCAAAATGACAGATTGTCGCAGGAACGAGCTTGCGATTCCATCTTTATCCTGATCGTAGTCACATTTTGATCATTGTAATCGTGAGCTGGATTGCACAAACGCAAAAGCACATTGAAAAAAGGCGGGGTCTCACTTGCGGGCGGCGTGCTGTGTTCCGGCGAGTTCTGGCTGACCTCGCCCCGGCCCAGGTCGTTCACGGCGGTCACCCGGAAGCTGTAGGTGCAGAACGGGCGCAGCTTCAGCTCCACCTCCGCAACGTCGCCGGGGACCCGCCTCAGCTCCTCCCACCTCCACCGGGACCTGGGCGCGTGCTGCTCCTCGCGGGCCTCCACGATGAACTCTGCACACACCGGCGCGCTGTTCATCCGACGGGTCGCTCAAGTGTAATCGCAAGCGGCAATGAGGTCACAAAACAATCTAAAAACCTCGTAATATTAACGTCAAGCGTCTGCGTAAAGGGGCCACAACTGCAGAACGAGTACTCGAGTCAGTTTTTCTGCCAGAATGCGCAGAAGTACTTGCTGCGCTGTGATTGGTCCAGTCTGTGCACCACTGGAGCTTCAGGACCAATCACAACAAAGATGGATTCTCAAGAGTTTGTGAACCTTTCACGACTCTACACGCTCGTCATCGGTCCGGACAGCGCAGCGAGAAATGGGGAACGACACGCAGCTAATGGTCGACACACTGCGGGCAAACGTGCTGTCCGCTAGGCCACGGGCGGCAAACTCCACGTGCCCCGGGACAGCTGTGGCTAAAACATAAGCGCGGCGCGGCCGATGAACGTCCAAGCGTGACTTCACGCGCCGTACCTGTGATGGCGCTGTTGTGGTCGAACCCCGGCGTCCAGCCCAGGGTCACGGTCGTGTGGGCGTCGGCCTCGGACAGGGACAGGTCGGTGGGAGGGTCCGGAGGCGCTGCGGGCACAACGATGTTAGAATAAGACGGTTTGAAGGTCGTCCGTCGCCCCGTCGTCCGCCTAAAGTCTGGGAGGCATGTTTAACGACAAAGTGTGTACGAACCCACGACGCTAATGGCGCCGCTGGCCTGGGCGTGGTCCAGGCCGGTGATGACCTCGCAGCCGTAGACCGCGCTGTCGTCCGTGGTCACGCCGCTCACTCTCAGTGTGCCGTTCTCGAACACGGTGAACCTGCGACACGCCAGAGCACAGACTAACTGAACATCTCTATGTAGTACAGATATGTTGTAAAAGCAGCTCTTAAGGTAAAAATGAAACCACTGCATGTCGTCTGCGTCCAATTATACAGCGTTTTATTCTCTGACAAACAGGAAGTGCGCTGTTAGCATGCTAGCTGTCGTCACTAGCTCTATCGTGATACTACTTGTGAAACGTGCTCCGATCACGTGAGAAAGTGAGGGTTAAGTTTGGACTGCTGCAAATACCTAAAAATGTTCAAGTGCAGCGACTTTAACGTATTGTTATGTTCTACGAAACTGAATCGCAAATAAATCAAAGAAAGATCAAATCCAGGTCAAATAATCACACACAAAAATGATCCAAACCGACACCGAGTGTAAGCTTGCACGAGTTGGAATGGAAGGCAGTATTGGGTGGGCGTACTTGTCGTCTGAGGAGGACTCCTGGATCTTGAGCCCGTTTTTCCTCCAGACGATCTGCCGGTCGTGTTTGAGGCGAGGGTCAGTGAACGCCTCGCAGTGGAGCAGCGCCGTGGAGCCTCTGACCGCTCGGACGCTCTCTGGACCGGTCAAGATCGCGCTCCGCTCTGAAGAGACACGAAAGACAACGGCGACACGGAGATTAGATCAACCAACAACGAAAAGGGTTGTGTGGTTTGTCCTGCAGGAGGAGCGTCTACAGACAGGGGGCGCCGTCGTTCACACTTGGAGATGTCGTGATTTTGTGAAGTGTGTTTTCTCTGGACCGTGCGGCGCAGGGTCAGACGCACCGTAGACCTCCAGGCGAGCGCTGATGCTGATGTTGCTCTCCTGCACTGAGCAGGTGTAAAGTCCACTGTCGTCCCGGCTCACGTTGAACACCTCCAGCGTCCCGTCGGTCAGAAGAGACACGTGAGAGTGAGACAGGAGAGGAGCCGCGCCCTGTTTGTCCCTGGAACACACAACCACAGACTTTAAGAAATACTCCTTTCATCCAGTTTAGTCCTGATTCCATCATGGTCCAGACCTGGTTTGGATTTAAATCAGGGTCAAACTCAGGGTCAAACATGATGTAAACTATAAATCCACAAGAAATAGCTTTATACAGCCTAGTAATAGTTCCATGTGAACAGTTTCACAAATCTGCAGCAGGTGAAAGACTGAGTCATGCATTAGCATTAGCATTAGCATTAGCAGGAACATGGACTGTTGATATGATTTCTGACATGAAACATGTTTATGCTCAAACTCAACATGAGATCACTGCTTTTATAGTTTAAGCTGATCTTAGAGACAAACTCTTCATGTCCTGACTCAAACGAGTCATTGTGTCACATTAGTGTGAATACAGTCAATGCTCACAGCAGCTTCACTCTGTGACGTGCGGTTGTGCAGTTGTGTTCTGTACCATGTGACGTGCGGTTGTGTTCTGTACCATGTGACGTGCGGTTGTGTTCTGTACCATGTGACGTGCGGTTGCGTTCTGTACCATGTGACTTGTGGTTGCGTTCTGTACCATGTGACATGTGGTTGTGTTCTGTACCATGTGACATGTGGTTGCGTTCTGTACCATGTGACATGTGGTTGCGTTCTGTACCATGTGACTTGTGGTTGCGTTCTGTACCATGTGACATGTGGTTGTGTTCTGTACCATGTGACATGTGGTTGTGTTCTGTACCATGTGACATGTGGTTGCGTTCTGTACCATGTGACGTGTGGTTGCGTTCTGTACCATGTGACGTGCGGTTGTGGGGAGCCGAAGGCTTCACACTGCAGAGTGATGTCTCCTTCCTCTGTGACTCTGTACTGAAGCTCGTCAGGAGTCAGGATCTGCGCCGGGAGCTCTGAAACACCACACAAGTCATGGTCAAGTCCTGGTGGAGTGATGGGTTTAGTCATGGTCAAGTCATGGTCAAGTCCTGGTGGAGCGATGGGTTTAGTCACGGTCAAGTCCTCGTGGAGCGATGGGTTTAGTCACGGTCAAGTCCTGGTGGAGCGATGGGTTTAGTCACGGTCAAGTCCTGGTGGAGCGATGGGTTTAGTCACGGTCAAGTCCTGGTGGAGCGATGGGTTTAGTCACGGTCAAGTCCTGGTGGAGCGATGGGTTTAGTCACGGTCAAGTCCTGGTGGAGCGATGGGTTTAGTCACGGTCAAGTCCTGGTGGAGCGATGGGTTTAGTCACGGTCAAGTCCTGGTGGAGCGATGGGTTTGGTCACGGTCAAGTCCTGGTGGAGCGATGGGTTTGGTCACGGTCAAGTCCTGGTGGAGCGATGGGTTTGGTCACGGTCAAGTCCTCGTGGAGCGATGGGTTTGGTCACGGTCAAGTCCTGGTGGAGCGATGGGTTTAGTCATGGAGAAGCTCAGCTGAGTTCAAGGGGCTGTACCGTGAAGCTAATAACAGCTAGCATGCTAACAGCGCACTTACTGAACCGTTTTGAGCCTCGTGATGGTGTACGCTGAGCTTCTGCAGATACAAACGCTCTCTTATGGTCTCTTATTTAATGTTGATGACCTTCATTTAGAACCTGTGACTATAACAACAATGTCCAGATAACTTATATTGTCTTTACTGTCCAGGAACTGTTCATAGTTTTACTTTTACTTGACGACTGGAACACCCAGCGGAAACGTCACTCCAAGGTCTGAAGATATTATCGTGTTTGTTGTTTTGAAGATTTGCAAAATGTTGAATGTTGAGTGCATAATTAATTTTAAAAAATGATACAAAAAGATCAGATTAAAGACCTTGAAATACAGACATTTCACATTTGTCTGATAATGAATACATTTAAAGATTGGATTGACACAACATCATCTGAATATCGTTTTCCAATTAGGAAGGAGTCATTTGCCCGTTACACCATGAAAACACTGAACCTGAAGCGTTCCCGGTTCTTACCCACAACGTTGATGTAGGTGTTGAGGAGGGCGGAGCCGTGTTTGTTCTTGGCCTCGCACTGGTAAACGGCCGTGTCCGAGACCTCCACGTCCATCAGCTTCAGAACGCCGCCCGACACGCTGCGCCGAGGGTCCGCGTCCACTTCTGCGGGACGGAAATCACACCAGGGTAAGAGGGACTATTGTGTTTCTGTGACATAGTATTTATTCATGGGTCTGAAGTGACAGAGTCGAGAGTGCAAGATGTTTTACGTATTACGCTTTTTTCTGGTACGTTGTATTCAACTGCAGCGTAACCGTTAGTTTGTTGTAAACTGATCTAAAGCGGCGTCATGACAGACACAGGTGACACAACTCCTCTTCAAAGTAATATTAGACTGTAACGACGGTGACGATAGTGACATTAGACTGTGACGATAGTGATATTAGACTGTGACGATAGTGATATTAGACTGTGACGATAGTGATATTAGACTGTGACAATAGTGGTATTAGACTGTGACGATAGTTAGACTGTAACGATAGTGATATTAGACTGTAACGATAGTGATATTAGACTGTGACGATAGTTAGACTGTAACGATAGTGATATTAGACTGTGACGATAGTGATATTAGACTGTAACGATAGTGATATTAGACTGTAACGATAGTGATATTAGACTGTGACGATAGTGATATTAGACTGTGACGATAGTGATATTAGACTGTGACGATAGTGATATTAGACTGTAACGATAGTGATATTAGACTGTGACGATAGTTAGACTGTAACGATAGTGATATTAGACTGTGACGATAGTGATATTAGACTGTAACGATAGTGATATTAGACTGTGACGATAGTTAGACTGTAACGATAGTGATATTAGACTGTGACGATAGTGATATTAGACTGTGACGATAGTGATATTAGACTGTGATGATAGTGATATTAGACTGTTACGATAGTGATATTAGACTGTGACAATAGTGGTATTAGACTGTAACGATAGTGATATTAGACTGTAACGATAGTGATATTAGACTGTGACGATAGTTAGACTGTAACGATAGTGGTATTTGACTGTAACGATAGTGATATTAGACTGTGACGATAGTTAGACTGTAACGATAGTGGTATTTGACTGTATAGATAGTGATATTAGACTGTAACGATAGTGGTATTTGACTGTAACGATAGTGATATTAGACTGTGAAGATAGTGATATTAGACTGTGACGATAGTGATATTAGACTGTGACGATAGTGATATTAGACTGTAACGATAGTGATATTAGACGGTGACGATAGTGATATTAGACCGTGACGATAGTGATATTAGACTGTGACGATAGTGATATTAGACTGTGAAGATAGTGATATTAGACTGTAACGATAGTGATATTAGACTGTAACGATAGTGATATTAGACTGTAATGATAGTGATATTAGACTGTGAAGATAGTGATATTAGACTGTGACGATAGTGATATTAGACTGTGATGATAGTGATATTAGAGTGTAACGATAGTGATATTAGACTGTGACGATAGTGATATTAGACTGTGACGATAGTGATATTAGACTGTGATGATAGTGATATTAGACTGTAACGATAGTGATATTAGACTGTGACGATAGTGATATTAGACTGTGATGATAGTGATATTAGACTGTACCGATAGTGATATTAGACTGTGACGATAGTTAGACTGTAACGATAGTGATATTAGACCGTAACGATAGTGGTATTTGACTGTAACGATAGTGATATTAGACTGTGAAGATAGTGATATTAGACTGACGATAGTGATATTAGACTGTGATGATAGTGATATTAGACTGTAACGATAGTGATATTAGACTGTGACGATAGTGATATTAGACCGTGACGATAGTGATATTAGACTGTGACGATAGTGATATTAGACTGTGACGATAGTGATATTAGACTGTGACGATAGTTAGACTGTAACGATAGTGATATTAGACTGTGACGATAGTGATATTAGACTGTAACGATAGTGATATTAGACTGTGACGATAGTTAGACTGTAACGATAGTGGTATTTGACTGTAACGATAGTGATATTAGACTGTGACGATAGTGATATTAGACTGTGAAGATAGTGATATTAGACTGTGACGATAGTGATATTAGACTGTTACGATGGTGATATTAGACTGTGACGATAGTGATATAAGTGATCTGTTCTGTTCTTCTGTATCTACCTCTGTATCTACCTGCGTTGCACCAATGAAATTTCCCCATGTGGGACAATAAAGGAATATCTTATCTTATCTTATCTTATTAGACTGTAACGATAGTGATATTAGACTGTGACGATAGTGATATTAGACTGTGACGATAGTGATATTAGACTGTGAAGATAGTGATATTAGACTGTGACGATAGTGATATTAGACTATGACGATAGTGATATTAGACTGTTAAGATAGTGATATTAGACTGTGACGATAGTGATATTAGACTGTGACGATAGTGATATTAGACTGTAACGATAGTGATATTAGACTGTGAAGATAGTGATATTAGACTGTGACGATAGTGATATTAGACTGTGAAGATAGTGATATTAGACTGTGACGATAGTGATATTAGACTGTAACGATAGTGATATTAGACTGTGAAGATAGTGATATTAGACTGTGACGATAGTGATATTAGACTGTAACGATAGTGATATTAGACTGTGAAGATAGTGATATTAGACTGTGACGATAGTGATATTAGACTGTGACGATAGTGATATTAGACTGTGAAGATAGTGATATTAGACTGTAACGATAGTGATATTAGACTGTGACGATAGTGATATTAGACTGTGAAGATAGTGATATTAGACTGTGATGATAGTGATATTAGACTGTGAAGATAGTGATATTAGACTGTGAAGATAGTGATATTAGACTGTGATGATAGTGATATTAGACTGTGACGATAGTGATATTAGACTGTGACGATAGTTAGACTGTAACGACAGTGATATTAGACTGTAACGATAGTGATATTAGACTGTGAAGATAGTGATATTAGACTGTGACGATAGTGATATTAGACTGTGACGATAGTGATATTAGAGTGTAACGATAGTGATATTAGACTGTGACGATAGTTAGACTGTAACGACAGTGATATTAGACTGTGAAGATAGTGATATTAGACTGTAACGATAGTGATATTAGACTGTGAAGATAGTGATATTAGACTGTGACGATAGTGATATTAGACTGTGACGATAGTGATATTAGAGTGTAACGATAGTGATATTAGACTGTGACGATAGTTAGACTGTAACGACAGTGATATTAGACTGTAACGATAGTGATATTAGACTGTGATGATAGTTAGACTGTAACGATAGTGATATTAGACTGTGATGATAGTGATATTAGACTGTGACGATAGTGATATTAGACTGTGACGATAGTGATATTAGACTGTAACGATAGTGATATTAGACTGTGACGATAGTGATATTAGACTGTGAAGATAGTGATATTAGACTGTAACGATAGTGATATTAGACTGTGACGATAGTGATATTAGACTGTGACGATAGTGATATTAGACTGTGAAGATAGTGATATTAGACTGTGAAGATAGTGATATTAGACTGTGACGATAGTGATATTAGACTGTAACGATAGTGATATTAGACTGTGACGATAGTGATATTAGACTGTGAAGATAGTGATATTAGACTGTAACGATAGTGATATTAGACTGTGAAGATAGTGATATTAGACTGTAACGATAGTGATATTAGACTGTGACGATAGTGATATTAGACTGTGAAGATAGTGATATTAGACGGTGACGATAGTGATATTAGACTGTGACGATAGTGATATTAGACTGTGACGATAGTGATATTAGACTGTGACGATAGTGATATTAGACTGTGACGATAGTGGTATTAGACTGTGACGATAGTTAGACTGTAACGATAGTGATATTAGACTGTGACGATAGTGATATTAGACTGTAACGATAGTGATATTAGACTGTGACGATAGTGGTATTAGACTGTGACGATAGTTAGACTGTAACGATAGTGATATTAGACTGTGACGATAGTTAGACTGTAACGATAGTGATATTAGACTGTGACGATAGTTAGACTGTAACGATAGTGATATTAGACTGTAACGATAGTGATATTAGACTGTAACGATAGTGATATTAGACTGTGACGATAGTGATATTAGACTGTGACGATAGTGATATTAGACTGTGACGATAGTGATATTAGACTGTGACGATAGTGATATTAGACTGTACGATAGTGATATTAGACTGTGACGATAGTGATATTAGATTGTACGATAGTGATATTAGACTGTGACGAGCAGTGGATTTTCATTTGCTCAAATTTGTCTGAAATGCACCAGTTTATGGACTAATAATTATCATACACGCTTTATTTCACATGGATCTCACATTAAACATCAAACAGACTGGATTCTTTAGCTGTTGGTCTGAGATGGAGATGTTTTTACAGATCAAGCTCAGGTCAGTCGTGTCTGACGCTCTCCCAATGTGTCCTGGACTATGCTGACCCTAGTGACCAGCGCGGAGCAGTGCATCGTGGGAAGGTGTGTCCCGTTGCGTGGTGCGGTTCACCTGACAGCGGGAGTCCGTTCATGCTCCACGTGATGGTCGGGGTCGGGAAGCCCTCAGCCTGACAGTCCAGACGGACGCTCTCCCCAGGGGCGTACATCAGGTCCTGAGGCTCCTTCACCCAGAACGGAGGCGCTACACAACACATTTAACACACTTCAAACATGTTTCTACTGCTGAGTGAGTCCTGAGAGAGTCCTGAGAGAGTCCTGAGAGAGTCCTGAGAGAGTCCTGAGAGAGTCCTGAGTGAGTCCTGAGAGAGTCCTGAGAGAGTCCTGAGAGAGTCCTGAGAGAGTCCTGAGTGAGTCCTGAGAGAGTCCTGAGTGAGTCCTGAGTGAGTCCTAAGAGAGTCCTGAGAGAGTCCTGAGAGAGTCCTGAGAGAGTCCTAAGAGAGTCCTGAGAGAGTCCTGAGAGAGTCCTGAGAGAGTCCTGAGAGAGTCCTGAGAGAGTCCTGAGTGAGTCCTAAGAGAGTCCTGAGAGAGTCCTGAGAGAGTCCTGAGAGAGTCCTGAGAGAGTCCTGAGAGAGTCCTGAGTGAGTCCTAAGAGAGTCCTGAGAGAGTCCTGAGAGAGTCCTGAGAGAGTCCTAAGAGAGTCCTGAGAGAGTCCTGAGAGAGTCCTGAGTGAGTCCTAAGAGAGTCCTGAGAGAGTCCTGAGAGAGTCCTGAGAGAGTCCTGAGAGAGTCCTGAGAGAGTCCTGAGTGAGTCCTAAGAGAGTCCTGAGAGAGTCCTGAGAGAGTCCTGAGAGAGTCCTAAGAGAGTCCTGAGAGAGTCCTGAGAGAGTCCTGAGTGAGTCCTAAGAGAGTCCTGAGAGAGTCCTGAGAGAGTCCTGAGAGAGTCCTGAGAGAGTCCTGAGAGAGTCCTGAGTGAGTCCTAAGAGAGTCCCGGTTTAGTCCTGGTTTAGTCCCGGTCTAGCCCCGGTTCTGTCCTGCCTCAGCCCCGCTCCAGTGCCAGTCCAGTCTCGGTCCAGTCCCGGTCCAGTCTCAGTCCAGTCTCGGTCCAGCCCTCGGTCCAGTTCTCAGTCCAGTCTCGATCCAGTCCCGGTCTAGTCCTGCCTCGGTCCCGGTCAAGTCCCGGTCCAGCCCTCGGTCTAGTCCTCGGTCCAGTCCTCGGTCCAGCCCTGGTCCAGTCCTGGTCCAGTCCCGGTCCAGTCCTGCCTCAGTCCCGGTCCAGTCCCGGTCCAGCAATCGGTCCAGCCCCGGTCCAGTCCAGGTCCAGTCCTGGTCCAGTCCCGCCACAGTCCTGGTCCAGTCCCAGTCCAGTCCCGGTCCAGCAATCGGTCCAGTCCCAGTCCAGTCCTGCCTCAGTCCCGGTCCAGTCCAGGTCCAGTCCCGGTCCAGCCCCGGTCCAGCCCTGGTCCAGCCCCGGTCCAGTCCTCGGTCCAGTCCCAGTACCTTCCACGGTGACGGTGTAGGCGTGGCTGGTGTCTCCGTGCTCGTTGTGCGCTCGACACTGGTACTCTCCGTCGTCGCTCTGCTCCACGCTCTCAAAGTGCAGCCAGCGGCCCTGATTGGACACTTCCGCAGACGTGTCCTCCAGGCGCCCGTCCTTCTTGGTCCATTCCACTTTTGGAGTCGGTCTAAACTCAGGAACAGAAGAGGAACATGCTGTGATTTCACCTCAGAATATCACAAATCATGACAAATCCAGGCGGTTCTGGCCCATGAAGATGACATCAGAGCCTGACTTTTGTTTTTTACTCTACACAATCTTGAGGAAACTTTTCTATCCTCAATACCGTATTTTCAGGACTATAATATCAGCATGACGTTGTGAAATAGTTAATTTTGCAAAACACATGTATTTGAAGAGTTTCCCGATGACTCAAAGTGAATATAATCAGTCTTAAATAAACAGGTTGTGAGAAAACGCCATCAAGTGAAATGGTCAATGATTGAACATGTTCTAAGTTTTTTTTTTTAAAAGTGAAGGGTTTTTGAAGACACTCTCAGAAGAAATGTATATTTAAAAAGGCGAGTATTCATGAGACAATGATACTATGTCGTGAACGTATAGTCTAGAGGGCGGAGCCTATATGTAAAGGGAGAATCGCTTTTTTTCAACTAAATCTCTAAACTTCAGGATCCAAACGTTGAACACAAGTCTTTATTCGTTCGTGATCGGCTCCACGGACATTTTAAAGTCCTTACAACTGGTTTAAAAACGCTGCCATTTTATTTATTTTATTTACGTCGAGCTTTGTGCCAGTTTTTGTTTGACGTGGACCGGCCCGGTTATTAGGGAGATATGAATCATAAACCGACGTCAACGAATCTGCACATTCGGCAAAGTCTGACCGGCGTCCGGCTCAGATCTGACATTAAGTTCGGATTAAGTTTGGAAATGGACAAATTTGATCAACTTTGGACTAAATGGGACTTGACTGTGTTTACTGTGCCTTCATTTTATTTGTCATTGTTTATTTTTGTTTTATTATTCTTATTCTTGTTTTTATTGTGTGTATATTACAACAAATAAAAAAAGAAAAGCTGCATTGGGCTATAAAACAAATAAATCAAATAAATTTTATGGGCGTCAGAAATACAATTTATACAATATTTTTATGGATCTCAGAGGATCCGAGGATGAGTACGGTCTGGTTCTAATCCGAATGTCGTTTTTAACAACTGATGTTTATTACAATATCCGTCCCGTCCTTGATCGTCTGTGAGGTTTGAGTCATCCACTTCTTCATATAAATACTATTCAAACAATTAGTCGACATATAAAGATCAACAAAGACTCGACTAAACGAAAGAATGCGACAATTTGCTGCGCGTCCTTGATGTAAGCAGCGTTTAAAGAGCATAGGAATTGTTTGAAAAAGGTGAGCGTGAACCAGAGGCACTGTAACGATATTGCTTTTGTTTAATTTTGCTTTGAGAAGAGCGGCACACGACTCCGGCTCACGCTTCGACCTTCACCTCCTCCAGTCGTTCCAAATACTGGGCCCTGAGAGTGGATCTGCTGCACGCCAGATGAACGTTACCATCTGCGCTTGGATAAAAGCCAATCAGACCCACAAACAGCGGCAAATGACTGTGAAGCGACGCCGTGTTCAATCATTTACAGGTTTGTAGCTCCGATCACCAGCTTCACTCTCACACTATCTCATATTATATAAAGCCTTCTGATCCGACGGACACTACACAACTCAAAATGAAGAGCTCGGCGTTGCTCGTGCTGCTGCTGTTTCTCTTTGAGAGATCTGAGCAAGAGGTCGACCAAAAGCCTCAAAGGTCAGGCGGCTTTCAGGAAAATGAGAAGGAAGAGCAGCAAAGCAAAGACATATTCAGTTACTTGTTGTCTGAGCTGAAGGAGCTGAGAGACATGGTGATCGAGCAGCGTCTGGGAATGCAAATACTGAGGGGCGAACTGACTGAACACGACGTACTTCTAAAGTCCACTCAAGAAGAACTGAAGTCCACTCAAGAAGACCTGAAGTCCACTCAAGAAGAACTGAAGTCCACTCAAGAAGACCTGAAGTCCACTCAAGAAGACCTGAAGTCCACTCAAGAGGAACTGAAGTCCACTCAAGAGGAACTGAAGTCCACTCAAGAGGAACTGAAGTCCACTCAAGAGGAACTGAAGTCCACTCAAGAGGAACTGAAGTCCACTCAAGAGGAACTGAAGTCCACTCAAGAGGAACTGAAGTCCACTCAAGAGGAACTGAAGTCCACCCAGCAGCAGCATGGGTCTGAGCTGGAGGTCCTGAGGTCACAGTTGTCAGAAGCAGAGTCCAGAGTGTCCACGATGGAGGCCAAACTGGAGCCCAAAGTGGCCTTCTCTGTCGGACTCACAGACCGTGGGGCCATGGGGCCTTTCAACGTGGAGACTACTCTGATCTATGAAAAGGTCTTCTACAACATGGGCCAAGGTTATAACTCAGTGACAGGCGTCTTCACTGCTCCCGTCAAAGGCGTGTACTACTTCACCTTCAATGCTTTCAAATACAATATTAATACCAGCACCGCCATATGGATGTACCACAACCAGGAGAGGTTACTTTTAAACAGGGGTATTTATTCCCATCAGGCAAATTATTCAAATGCCAGGATCATCCAGATGGAGGAGGGAGACGTCCTCTACATGAGGCTTCCTGCTAACTACATGATTCATGACGACCCGGACAACCTCAGGTCACTTTCAGGATTCCTCCTTTTCACGCTGTGAAACTCTGCATGTGAGACGAAAGTGCAAAATAAAAAACACCAGCATTAATAATCATGACTTGTATTTCTTTTTACACTGGTCACGTGATCAATAACTATGATGGAGTCGCCCAAATGTCACATGATCACAACAGATCACTGCAAACACCACAAAAAAAGTTTCTTTCCAGCACTGTTACCATGACACAAACGTCTCACATGGACATCTTTGACTGGTTTGGGAGACTCACAGTCCACTGGGGATGCACTCGAGGGTCAGGCTGTTCCCCTTCAGCGCCAGCACGGAACTGCGGAGGCCAGACGGCGTGAAGAGGCGGGGCTTTCTGCCGTGGAGCACACTGTTACCTGAAAGTACAACACAACTCAACACTGACCTTTAAGTCCTGGGTCAGTCCTGGGTCAGTCCTGGGTCAGTCCTGGGTCAGTCCTGGTCCAGTCCTGGTCCAGTCCTGGGTCAGTCCTGGTTCAGTCCTGGGTCAGTCCTGGGTCAGTCCTGGGTCAGTCCTGGGTCAGTCCTGGTCCAGTCCTGGTCCAGTCCTGGGTCAGTCCTGGTTCAGACTGGACCAGGACTTAACCTGGACTGGACTAGGACTGGAGCAGGACTTAACCTGGACTAGTCCAGTCCTAGTCCAGTCCAGGTTAAGTCCTGGTCCAGTCCTGATTCAGTCCTGGGTCAGTCCTGGTCCAGTCCTGGTTCAATCCTGGTCCAGTCCTGGTCCAGTTCTGGTCCAGTCCTGGTCCAGTCCTGGGTCAGTCCTGGTTCAGTCCTGGTTCAGTCCTGGTCCAGTCCAGGTTCAGTCCTGGTCCAGGCCCAGTTCAGTCCTGGTCCTGGCCTAGTCCTGGCCCAGTCCTGGCCCAGTCCTGGTTCAGTCCTGGTTCAGTCCTGGCCCAGTCCTGGGTCAGTCCTGGTCCAGTCCAGGTCCAGTCCAGGTTCAGTCCAGATTCAGTCCTGGTTCAGTCCAGGTTCAGTCCTGGTTCAGTCCTGGTCCAGTCCAGGTTCAGTGCTGGTCCAGTCATGGTCCAGTCCTGGTCCAGTCCTGGTCCAGTCCAGGTCAAGTCCTGGTCCAGTCCTGGTCCAGTCCAGGTCAAGTCCTGGCCCAGTCCTGGTCCAGTCCAGGTCAAGTCCTGGCCCAGTCTTGGCCCAGTTCTGGCCCAGTCCTGGTTCAGTCTTGATCCAGTCTTGGTCCAGTCCTGGGTCAGTCCTGGTTCAGTCTTGGTTCAGTCCAGGTTCAGTCCTGGTCCTGTCCTGGTCCTGCCCTGGTCCAGTCCCGGTCCAGTCCTGGTCCAGTCCTGGTCCAGTCCTGGTTCATGAACTCACTGGCCATGACGGTGAGGGCGACGGCGGTGTCGGGCAGAACCGTCATGGCCGCCGTGTACTGGGCGTGGCAGATGTAGTCGGACCTGGAGTCGGACTTCAGGAGGTTTGAGAAGTACAGGTTTCCGTCCAGACCAGCTGTGACTCTCTCGCTCAGCTTTATGTGGACCATCCCTGGAAAAACAAGCACACAACATGTTCACATCTGAAAACCCTATGCGTTTTGAAAATGAATACAATAAAAGCGCTGCAACTAACGGTTATTTTATTCATCCGCTTGTCATTGTTTCTGTAAATAAAATACCCTGCAAATAGGAAAGAATAAGTTATAAAGACCCTTCCAGTGTCTGAAAACAAAACGCTGCTTTCCATTAGCTGTAGGAGTTAGCACCAATGCATTTTAAAATGGGAGCGTTAGCATTAACCTCAGAGTTAGCGTTAGCCTACAAACATCACAGCTGTTTTGGCGACGGAAACCGCTCGACCACACGAGAGTAACACCAGAGCAGAGTTAGAAAATATGACCACGTGTAAAAGAGTTTTGTGTAGATAGCGTTGAAATTAGTATACACGCTAACAACCAAACGCCACAAATCCTTCAGTAATAAGTGAACTTTAGAACGTGGAGATTGAAGTTGGATATTGTCAGTTATTACTCGTTGTTAGATCTAATAATATAGAGCTTGGGATTGACATGATATAGAATTTTCAGTTAGCCTAATGTTAAACCAAAGACATTTTAAAGGTTTAGCGTTTATAGTGTGATAAATGCATTTACCAGGAGTGACCCAGGCTCTTATGTGTAGTTTTGGCTGATGTCTCTCTACAGACGTTTAGCGCAGCAGAAACAAACACAAGTTCATGGAAACGGACGTGTTTTTGACGAACTTCATAAACAAGAAACATTCGTCTGCGTTTTCCACTCACAGTAAAGCTCTCACAGCTTCATGTCACCGCTGGAAGGGTCTACATGTATAAATACCAGTTACATCACGGTGTACATGTACGGTGTGGTCTGCTGGAGCAGCAGCATCACAGAGAGGGAGAGGAAGAAGCTGGACAAAGCTCCGTCCTGGGCTGTGCTCTGGACTCGGTGCAGGAGGTGGGGGACAGAAGGGTCCTGGCTAGATTCACATCTATGCTGGACCATGAGTTTCGCCCCCTGCAGGACACTCTGTCCCCTGCAGGACACTCTGTCCACTCTGGAGAGCAGCTTCAGTGACTGATCCACCCTCGCTGTGTGAAGGAGACGTTTCACAGGTCTTTCCTTCTGCTGCTGTCAGACTTTATAACAAACACTGCCCCGAACACGTGCAATACTGATTTAACCATGTGCAATACCGTCATATTCATGTGCAATTACTGTCGTACTCACAAGCAATTAAGGCCATATTCGTGTGCGTACAACTGATATAAATAAGATGTTTAGTATTATTTAGTCTTATGCTAGCTATTTTTACTTTATTTTATTTTATTATTATTTTATTATTATCTTAGTTTTATCTTTATCTTTTTGTTTTATTTATCTATTTTATTTTATTTTATTTTTTCCCCCCTCTATTCCCTATTAAGATATGAGAGGAGTTTTGTTAATAAGAGTTTTTTGTTTTGTTCATAAGAGTTCTTTAATTAAGAGTGTTTTTTTGAAACTTCCTATAATCTGTCCTTTTCCTCTGGATCTACTGCAGTGTATCAACGAAATTTCCGCACGTGTGGACAATAAAGGAATATCTTATCTTATCAGTACCTTCTGCGATATTCCAAATGTAAGTGAATTGATTGGAACTGAACAGAAAGTGGGGCCAAATATCAGTATCGGATCAGATGTTTAATGGTATCAAAACAACCTGAAAATAGTCAGATTACTCTTCTCAATCTGGTTCGTTTTTTAACAGCGTAGTGCCGTTTCCGCTCACTTTTTCCTCTTTTTGCCACGGATTGTAATGACACTTCTGTTGTAATGACACTTCCGGTCCAGCGGGAACTCCGTTGGCTTAAGTGGAGAAGGAGGGAAAAGTCTGGCCTCTAGAACACGCTTTAAAGCTGCTCGATTTGTGTAAAACGTCCAATGTTCATGTGACCCACACATCGCCAACAACGCACCGATGCCCTGGGCCAATTATTTTCCCCGGCAGTCGGCAGCCCTGTGCTCACTTATACAACCAGAAGAAGGATTATGTCGGATGGCGGCGCTCGATAAGATGAATGTCGAGCCCGCAGACTTACTCTTGTCCATCCAGTGAATGTGCGGCGGCGTGGAGCTCTCAGGAGGACTGCAGGACAGCACCAGGCTCTCTCCTTCAAACGCTCGCTTGTAGATCTTCTGCTGTTTCTGAAGAACCGGATGACCTACAAGAAACACACACACACACAAACACGCCGCGTAAACTCTTCGCCCAGTGCCGGTCTCCACGGTAACTACAGACGAGTGCACGGTCAGGCTTCCCGCGTCCTCACACGGCCGCAGCGCAAACGCCAGACGTGACTCGGATGTTCTCCTAAAGCTCGGTGTGGAGTGTTCTCCGGGACTCACGCTCTACGATGACGTGCACGGTCTGCGTCACGGCGGTCCCCAGCGTGTTGGAGGCGTAGCAGCGGTACGAGCCGTGGTACAGGTCCAGGCTGTCGTTCTTGTCCGCCCGGATGGTCCCGGCGCCGACGAGGTCCAGCTCCATCGTCTCGCCGTCCTTCACCCAACGGAAGCTGAAAACGCACACGGGAGGATGTCAGCGGCGCAGGAGATGAAACTGGTTCACTAGTGCTGCCATTCTAGACCAGCGTTTGACGAAACTGAGACGGGAAAGCACATTTTTGATACCGTCTGAGATAGCGTCTGAGACACCGTCTGGGATAGCATCTGAGATACCGTCTGAGATACTGTCTGAGCTACCGTCTGAGATACTGAGATACCGTCTGGGATACCGTCTGAGATAGCGTCTGAGATACTGAGATAGCGTCTGAGATACTGTCTGAGATACCGTCTGAGATACCGTCTGAGATACTGTCTGAGATAGCGTCTGAGATAGCGTCTGGGATAGCATCTGAGATACCGTCTGAGATACTGAGATACCGTCTGAGATACTGAGATACCGTCTGGGATACCGTCTGAGATAGCGTCTGAGATAGAATCTGAGATACCGTCTGAGATACTGAGATAGCGTCTGAGATACTGTCTGAGATACTGTCTGAGATACTGTCTGAGATACTGTCTGAGATACCGTCTGAGATACTGTCTGAGATACTGTCTGAGATACCGTCTGAGATACTGTCTGAGATACTGTCTGAGATACTGTCTGAGATACTGTCTGAGATACCGTCTGAGATACCGTCTGAGATACTGTCTGAGATGGCGTCTGAGATAGCGTCTGGGATAGCATCTGAGATACCGTCTGAGATACTGAGATACCGTCTGAGATACTGTCTGAGATACTGTCTGAGCTACCGTCTGAGATACTGAGATACTGTCTGAGCTACCGTCTGAGATACTGAGATACCGTCTGGGATACCGTCTGAGATAGCGTCTGAGATAGAATCTGAGATACCGTCTGAGATACTGAGATAGCGTCTGAGATACTGTCTGAGATACTGTCTGAGATACTGTCTGAGATACCGTCTGAGATACCGTCAGCGATACCGTCTGTGATACGTACGTGGGCGTGGGGTTTCCTCTGGCCTCGCACGGCAGGTTGATGTCGCTCTGGGAGAAGGCCGTGAAGGACTCGGGCGTCTCCAGCAGCACCGGCGGCTCTGGTACTGAACCGACACCAAACACACAAACAGAGTCACCGATCTGTGCATGGCAGCGTTTGTTTCAACGTGTGTTTCTACATTTATCTACGAGCTGGGACCGAACCAGGAACTGATTCAGGGACTAAACCAGGGACTAAACCAGGGACTAAACCGGGAACTGACCCGGGAACTGAACCAGGGACTGAACCAGGGACTAAACCAGGGACTGAACCAGGGACTGAACCAGGGACTGAACCAGGGACTAAACCAGGGACTGAACCTGGGACTAAACCAGGGACTAAACCGGGAACTGACCCGGGAACTGAACCAGGGACTGAACCAGGGACTAAACCAGGGACTGAACCAGGGACTGAACCAGGGACTGAACCAGGGACTGAACCAGGGACTAAACCAGGGACTGAACCTGGGACTGAACCAGGGACTAAACTAGGGACTGAACCAGGAATCGAACCAGGGACTGAACCAGGCACCGAACCAGGGACTGAACCAGGCACTGAACCAGGGACTGAACCAGGAATCGAACCAGGGACTGAACCAGGCACTGAACCAGGCACTGAACCAGGCACTGAACCAGGGACTGAACCAGGCACTGAACCAGGGACTAAACCAGGAACTGAATCAGGGACTGACCGAGGACTAAAACAGGCTCTGAACCAGGTCTATCTCTCATTATTCCTGTGGTATTGACCCGTTAAAGGTTTGTACAAATATAACAGAGGCAAAGGTTTGAGTAGAACATAATGTGATTTCACTGGTGAAACTGGGATTCACCTCAGAAAGTGAAAGTAACATCAGGTTCACACACATCCAACACTGGAGTTTATATTGTTTAGTAGGAGATTAGTGGCACTTTTGATCAAAATTCTAAATTTCAGTTCTGGTCGACAGATACATAACATACTTAACCACAACCACAGTTTTTATGAAGCTCAAGTACAATTCTAAACAAATAATGACATTTCTACCCTGGAAACTCTAACGTGTTGCTTTGTTGTTTTTGCATGTTGATGTTGCTTCATTTGGCCTGATGTCGCCTTCGATCTGAAATTTTAAACATCCTGATGACACAGCATTTGAAAGGGTCTAATGAAATGTCTTAACGATGTTGTTGTGTTTAGTTTAGTTTAGTTTAGTCATTGAACGGAAGACGTTTGATCCGTCTTTGTTGTTGGTTGAAGACGTTAGCGATGGCAAAGGGCACAAACACAGCAGGTTCAAACCAGAGCCACGTCTACAGAGGATGTTACTGTACTTACTGTCTCGAAATGTGTCTAATTGTCCAAACGAAGGCAGAGAAAACAGCAGAGAAGAGAGAAAGGTTAGTGCGCATGCAGTAAAAACAGACTAAAACAGACTAAAACAGATTAAAAACCTTTTGCAAAGTTAAACCGACCCACAACATCCACCGCCTCCGGATCAGACACACAGGATCAATTTACATCCACTCAATACACCAGGACTAAAGCAGGACTAAACCAGGTCTAAACCAGGACTAAACCAGGACTAAACCAAGACTAAACCAGGGGCTAAACCAGGGCGGAACCAGGACTAAACCAGGACTAAATCAGGACTAAACCAGGATTAAACCAGGACTAAACCAGGGCTAAACCAGGGCTAAACTAGGACTAAACCAAGACTAAACCAGGTCAGAACCAGGACTAAACAAGGGCTATACCAGGACTAAACAAGGGCTAAACTAGGACTAAACCAGGACTAAACCAGGACTAAACCAGGACTAAACCAGGATTAAACCAGGACTAAACCAGGGCTAAACTATGACTAAACCGGGGCTAAACTAGGACTAAACCAAGACTAAACCAGGTAAGCACCAGGACTAAACAAGGGCTAAACAAGGACTAAACCAGGACTAAACCAGGACTAAACCAGGACTAAACCTGTGTGTCCCCCTCCCTGTTTGTCTCCCTCTGGTCACGTCTGGTCTGGGCCACACCCAGAGGAGCAGGAGATCCTTGTGAAGGTCAGATGATGAAACACGACTCCTCCTCATCCTCCCCCGTCTCCTCCTTCAGGACGTCACCAAACCAAACACACTCACGACCTTTGAACTTCACCTCACGGGGTCAAGGTCGGCCTAACTTCATTTGAGCTGAGTGCATTTACGTGTCTGCCGTGATAATCTGTTTATTTGTCCAAAATGAGCTCTTAAACTTGGACGACGATTTACTCGATTATTTAATATTAAGGAAACTGTGGAGTCAGAAAAGAAAATGCAACTAATGGAGTTTTTATTTTTTTATTTATTTATAGGAGATCTTCTACTGAAAGTGTTTTTCAGACTTCCTATAAGTGATCTGTTCTTCTGGATCTACCTCTGTATCTACCTGCGTTGCACCAATGAAATTTCCCCATGTGGGACAATAAAGGAATATCTTATCTTATCTTAACATACTAACTAGTATTCAAACTAAACCACAGACAAAAAATATACAAGCCTAAGTTTAGCTAAACCAGGACTACCTCATAAACCAGGACTAAACCAGGACTACCTCATAAACCAGGACTAAACCAGGACTACCTCATAAACCAGGACATAACCAGGACTACCTCGTAAACCAGGACTAAACCAGAACTACCTCATAAAGCAGGATTTAACCAGGACTACCTCATAAACCAGGACTAAACCAGAACTACCTCATAAAGCAGGATTTAACCAGGACTACCTCATAAACCAGGACTAAACCAGGACTACCTCATAAACCAGGACATAACCAGGACTACCTCATAAACCAGGACTAAAACAGGACTACCTCATAAACCAGGACTAAACCAGAACTACCTCATAAAGCAGGATTTAACCAGGACTACCTCATAAACCAGGACTAAACCAGGACTACCTCATAAACCAGGACATAACCAGGACTACCTAATAAACCAGGACATAACCAGGACTACCTCATAAACCAAGACTAAACCAGGACTACCTCATAAACCAGGACATAACCAGGACTACCTCATAAACCAAGACTAAAACAGGACTACCTCATAAACCAGGACTAAAACAGGACTACCTCATAAACCAGGACTAAACCAGGACTACCTCATAAACCAGGACTAAAACAGGACTACCTCATAAACCAGGACTAAACCAGGACTACCTCATAAACCAGGACTAAACCAGGACTACCTCATAAACCAGGATTAAAGTTAACTCTTAAAACAAGCCTAACTATAGCAAAACCAGGAGAAAAACACATAAGAGCTAGCTAACATTAGCGGTTAAACGTATAAATAAATGATAAAACAGAGCTAGATTAAATACCGTAACCAGAGCTAAATTTAACATGACTCGCCTCAGTTTACTTACGGAAACCAAAGATTATGACGTTAAATGAGTAAACGTTTGGCGACTCAGAACATTAACCATTAGCTACTTAGGCTAACTTGTAGCTAACGTGTAGCTAACGTGTAGCTAACTTGAAGCTAACACACTGAGCTAACTCTCCATTCAAATTAAAGATAGATAATTCTATCTTTAATTTGATGTGACATGTGTATGCGTTTTATAAGATTTGAGCAAGCTAACAGCCTGTTGGCCTAAGCCATTAGCACAATAACAATGCAACATTATCAGTTATTGTATAGCTTTACCAACTTTCTAGCATTATTTCACATTGCACGGAGTGGCATGTGCACGGGGGAGTGGCATGTGCACGGGGGAGTGGCATGTGCACGGGGGAGTGGCATGTGCACGGGGGAGTGGCATGTGCAGGGGGAGTGGCATGTGCACGGGGGAGTGGCATGTGCACGGGGGAGTGGCATGTGCAGGGGGAGTGGCATGTGCACGGGGGAGTGGCATGTGCACGGGGGAGTGGCATGTGCACGGGGGAGTGGCATGTGCAGGGGGAGTGGCATGTGCACGGGGGAGTGGCATGTGCACGGGGGAGTGGCATGTGCACGGGGGAGTGGCATGTGCACTTCCGCCTGAGTTCTCAAATCGCCGAAAAATCGTCCATAACACCTTTAAGCTTATTTGTCCTGCTTTAGCATTAGCTTTAGCTTTAGCATTAGCATTAGCATTAGCTTTAGGATTAGCTTTAGCGTCTAGACTCACAGACCGTGCTCGTGTTCTAGACTCACAGACCCTGCTCGTGTTCTAGACTCACAGACCGTGCTCGTGTTCTAGACTCACAGACCCTGCTCGTGTTCTAGACTCACAGACCGTGCTCGTGTTCTAGACTCACAGACCCTGCTCGTGTTCTAGACTCACAGACCGTGCTTGTGCTTGTGTTCTAGACTCACAGACCGTGCTCATGTTCTAGACTCACAGACCGTGCTCATGTTCTAGACTCACAGACCGTGCTTGTGTTCTAGACTCACAGACCGTGCTTGTGTTCTAGACTCACAGACCGTGCTTGTGCTCGTGTTCTAGACTCAAAGACAGTGCTTGTGTTCTAGACTCACAGACCGTGCTTGTGTTCTAGACTCACAGACCGTGCTTGTGTTCTAGACTCACAGACCGTGCTCGTGTTCTAGACTCACAGACCGTGCTTGTGCTCGTGTTCTAGACTCACAGACCGTGCTTGTGTTCTAGACTCACAGACCGTGCTTGTGTTCTAGACTCACAGACCGTGCTCGTGTTCTAGACTCACAGACCGTGCTTGTGCTCGTGTTCTAGACTCACAGACCGTGCTTGTGCTCGTGTTCTAGACTCACAGACCGTGCTTGTGCTCGTGTTCTAGACTCACAGACCGTGCTTGTGTTCTAGACTCACTGACCGTGCTCGTGTTCTAGACTCACAGACCCTGCTCGTGTTCTAGACTCACAGACCGTGCTTGTGTTCTAGACTCACAGACCGTGCTCGTGTTCTAGACTCACAGACCGTGCTCGTGTTCTAGACTCACAGACCGTGCTCGTGTTCTAGACTTACAGACCGTGCTTGTGTTCTAGACTCACAGACCGTGCTTGTGTTCTAGACTCACAGACCGTGCTCGTGTTCTAGACTTACAGACCGTGCTTGTGTTCTAGACTCACAGACCGTGCTTGTGCTTGTTCTAGACTCACAGACCCTGCTCGTGTTCTAGACTCACAGACCCTGCTCGTGTTCTAGACTCACAGACCGTGCTTGTGCTTGTTCTAGACTCACAGACCCTGCTCGTGTTCTAGACTCACAGACCCTGCTCGTGTTCTAGACTCACAGACCGTGCTTGTGCTTGTTCTAGACTCACAGACCCTGCTCGTTTTCTAGACTCACAGACCCTGCTTGTGTTCTAGACTCACAGACCGTGCTCGTGTTCTAGACTCACAGACCGTGCTTGTGTTCTAGACTCACAGACCGTGCTTGTGTTCTAGACTCACAGTTCAGGGGAATGTGGAGGGATCCCTGAGCGACTTGTGGCGTGCAGCAGAGGAACGACAGAGGAACGAGCAGGAGGAAGGAGGCGTGGCTCCCGTGGCTCCTCCCACAGCGCTGTGGTGCACCCATGTCTCAAAGTCCCATCCAAAAGGACTAAACGCGACCTCTCCACCTCGTGTGTGCGGTCGCCACGGAGACCGAAGACGGCCGAAGATACGAGTTCAGGCTCCGATACTTCACAAGTTCAGTTTCTCTCCGAGGAATCTGTGGAAAAAGAGGAAGAAAAGAGGTCAGGAACAACGTGGACGAGGGACGCACGATATATCGCCAAAGTATCACGCCAAAGTATCGCCAAAAGCAAGTATATCGCAAAGGTATCACGCCAAAGTATCGTCAAAACCAAGTATATCGCAAAAGTATCACGCCAAAGTATCGTCAAAACCAAGTATATCGCAAAAGTATCGATCAAACCAAATATATCGCAAAAGTATCGATCAAACTAAATATATCACAAAAGTATCGCTCAAACTAAATATATCGTATAAGGTCCTCGCTCTGACAGAAATATACAGTTTTATGTTTTTTCTTTATAGTTAAACAGAACAAATAGAAAACTATGAGAATCTAGACACAGAGAGAACGACATGACAAAAAGTCTTATGTCCTTTTTGTGTCCGTCCTTTATAATCGTCCAAACACCTCGTCACTGGAGGAAAGAACATTCCACACGGATCCATCCATCGAGTCCATTGCAGGAGTTTCACATCCGAGATACATCAATATACTGTATGTTATTTTGTGTTTTAATTTATTTTTTTTTATTTGACATTTATTTATTTTTCTACATCAAATGAAAAAAAAGTTTTATCATGTTTATATATAATGAATATTTTTACTAGATTCGATGTAAAAAAATAAATTAAAAAAAAATTGACAAAAACACAAAATAACCATCATAGTTTGTAGTATTTTAGTATTTTTTTTTTTTTTTTAAACACAGGTTTGAATCATGTTTTTTAATGTTAAGGCTCAAATTAGCCTTGATTAATCTTGAATTTTTCTCTATTAAAGTTTTATTTTTTATTTTTTTGACCAGTAAATTAAATGTGCTTTTAATTTTGTTAATTTTGTTTTAATTTTTGTTAGTACAACTGAAATTATTGTGAAAAGCATTTTAAAATATCGCAATAATATTGATAACGCATATAAATAATGACTTCAGGAACAACTATATTAATCAAACGTGCACACTTAAAGGTGAAATATGTCGTCAAGAAGTGTCATTTATGTTCCAAAAAGTAGACGTATTCATGTTAAATATCGCCGTAATCTCGATAAAATCACTCGTTCTGCTGATAATGCGGTGACACAAAAGGAAAAACATCGACTTAGCAGAGCAGAGACAATTAAAGAACAATAATATTGGTTTTCTTTATCAAACATCGCCAGACAAATAATTATTTCGAATTAAAGCGTCAAAGATCAAACAGAAACCTAATTAACTCCAGGGTCATGTGTGCACAGCCGTCAGC
Source organism: Eucyclogobius newberryi (assembly GCF_026437365.1). Classification (NCBI taxonomy): domain Eukaryota; kingdom Metazoa; phylum Chordata; class Actinopteri; order Gobiiformes; family Gobiidae; genus Eucyclogobius; species Eucyclogobius newberryi. The sequence goes on along the minus strand of NW_027315801.1, from coordinate 34,748,671 downwards.
CAATCACGTCGCGGGTAAGACGATCGGACCGGGACACTTTGACAAGCATCGTCACACAAAAAGAAAGGGGTTCATTAGAATAGATGATAACGAGCCAGATTTAGATTCATTATAGATTGACTTGGCAGGAGGCCGCGCGACCTGCTGCTAATGAACTCAAGCATGAAAAAAGATCTTATAAAGTGAGTTATGGTGGAAATCTGAAACCATTTTGGTCTAATAATGTCACTGTCTTTGTTATTAAAAGGTCTTTAGTGTTTTAGACTCTGTTTAGTCCAGAGAACGAATACAATGATCAAAAAATAAGACTGTGATTATGACTATAAATGTGTTTCAGTGCCCTCTGCACCGGACACGCCCTCTGCACCGGACACGCCCTCTGAGCTGTCAAGAGCACGGACCTTGTGTCTGATCCTAAAATATAACTCTTGGACAGTTGGAAATGAGGCTCCTTAAAACTGTCTGCAGTAGGCTAACGTTTATTAGCATAGCCACTAGCATTAGCATGAGCTGCTAACGACCTCTGTGAGTCCACTGGCCCCTCCTGACCACAGTCACACATTTGTGGACAAACGGGGTCTTTGGGGGCGTGACAGAAGAGAAACAGCCCACAGTGAACATGCAGCGTTTGTCCTCCAGATGGCAGTAGACACAGTGAACATGCAGCGTTTGTCCTCCAGATGGCAGTAGACACAGTGAACATGCAGCGTTTGTCCTCCAGATGGCAGTAGACACAGTGGACATGCAGCGTTTGTCCTCCAGATGGCAGTAGACACAGTGAACATGCAGCATTTGTCCTCCAGATGGCAGTAGACACAGTAAACATGCCGCGTTTGTCCTCCAGATGGCAGTAGACACAGTGAACATGCAGCGTTTGTCCTCCAGATGGCAGTAGACACAGTGGACATGCAGCGTTTGTCCTCCAGATGGCAGTAGACACAGTGGACATGCAGCGTTTGTCCTCCAGATGGCAGTAGACACAGTGGACATGCAGCGTTTGTCCTCCAGATGGCAGTAGACACAGTGAACATGCAGCGTTTGTCCTCCAGATGGCAGTAGACACAGTGAACATGCAGCGTTTGTCCTCCAGATGGCAGTAGACACAGTGGACATGCAGCGTTTGTCCTCCAGATGGCAGTAGACACAGTGGACATGCAGCGTTTGTCCTCCAGATGGCAGTAGACACAGTGAACATGCAGCATTTGTCCTCCAGATGGCAGTAGACACAGTAAACATGCCGCGTTTGTCCTCCAGATGGCAGTAGACACAGTGGACATGCAGCGTTTGTCCTCCAGGTGGCAGTAGACACAGTAAACATGCAGCGTTTGTCCTCCAGATGGCAGTAGACACCGTGAACATGCAGCGTTTGTCCTCCAGATGGCAGTAGACACCGTGAACATGCAGCGTTTGTCCTCCAGATGGCAGTAGACACCGTGAACATGCAGCGTTTGTCCTCCAGATGGCAGTAGACACCGTGAACATGCAACGTTTGTCCTCCAGATGGCAGTAGAGCGTATCACGTCACTTCCACAAACACTTCAGATTTCCGTCTTCAGTGCGATGTTTATTCTCTTTTGAAAGTTTTCCTTGTTTCACGTTTTGACTCGACTTTGACACTTGAAAATGCTCGATTCTCGACACTGATTTTGATTTGATTTTAGAAAGTAAATTGTCATTTTCATCACTAAATAAGAGCACTTTCTCCGTCACCATTTGGTTACACTGGTTCTGATAAAGCTCGAGATCATTCCGACATCGGTGTTAAGGTGCAACATAAAACACTGAATAATAAAATAATAATAATAATCATATATAGAATGACATTGTTCTAGAACTGTCCAGGAAAGGTCTCATTTACCATCCTTTTGATGAGGTGATTTATTTTAGCAGATTAGTAAGAACAATAGACCTGGAAATATATCAAATGTTCTTGCAGATAATAAAGGTAGATAATATTGTAAATGCTGCGTTTAAGATATGTCAAATTTAGAGTTTTGTTTTGTTTATAGTAAAATAAATGCTCTAAAAAGAGTTGAGTTTAAACTGATATTTCTGCTTTTTCGGGTGATTAATCCCACAGACATTTCACATTTGTCTGATGATTAACGACATTATAACACACTGCAAACGTCAGATCTCCTCTAATGAAGACGAATCCCGAGTGTCTTATTCAAGCCGCGCTTTTGTCCTTTTGTGCCGCGCCCGGAGGATGAGGTCACAGATAGAGACGGATCTGATCAGGAAACAGCGTCTTCTAATCGCGTTACAGAGACATCAGGTTTGGGGAGGGTTCCTGTCGCCTCCTCGTCCTCCTCGTCCTCCTCGTCCTCCTCGTCCTCTTTGTCCTCGCCCGCTGACTCGAGCGCTGACCCGTGACGACGGCGAACACGCGTGGCTCGCCAAAAATAACACCCGCAAACCACAAACGCACACGTTAGGCTTGTGAAATATCAACAAAAACAATAAAGAATATGCTGTAACGCTTTAAAATAAGGTATGTGATGCATTAATGAGCACTCGTTATTTGTTTATGCACTAATAAGGCATTTTATAGCATTTGTAGATGGTTTATTACACTATAAATGTTAATAAGCCATTTACTAAGTGTGTTTTAATAAATCATGTACAAGATGCATTCATAAGCTGTTCATTCAATCTTTTTAAATAACCAAGAGATAATTGGTTATAAACAAACTTGTAAGTGCTTAGCTGTTAACTAGAGCTTATTAACGTCTTATAAACAGTTAACTAGAGCTTATTAACGTTTCATTAATAGTTAACTAGAGCTTATTAACGTCTTATAAACAGTTAACTAGAGCTTATTAACGTCTTATAAACAATATATTAACTGTTTATAAGACGTTAATAAGCACTAGTATTAGTGCTTATTAACGTCTTATAAACAGTTAACTAGAGCTTATTAACGTCTTATAAACAGTTAACTAGAGCTTATTAACGTCGTATAAACAGTTAACTAGAGCTTATTAACGTCGTATAAACAGTTAACTAGAGCTTATTAACGTCTTATAAACATTTACTTCTGTAAATGACGCACAAAGAATGCAGCGGTTTGCTCTCCCGGATCGAGCGCGCACGGAGGTCAGAGCGCGTCATATTTCACCCGTTTACGAGGCGCCGTGCTCAGCTGGGGCGAGCGGGTGAGGGGCCGGCGCCGGGGGGACAGCTGGCTAACGCAGAGCCCCGCCCACATCCAATTATTACACAACCTGGGACCGCTGAGTCCGTCCTCGCGGGGCCGCACTCGGAATATCAATACGAGAACGCGACGTGACGGATCCATTTGAGCGAAACCACAGAAACGTGTCATAAATCAGAGTTCAAATGCTTCTAATTTAGTTTTAACAATAAGATTCTGTTCAAAGTAGAGACGTCAAGGTGACTGGGTTCATCGATAACACACAATATAATCTCAAGAACAAAAAAAAAGAATGATCGGGACAATTTTAGAAGCAAGATTAAGTCTTTTCTGTCCAATTTAAAGCCCAAAAAATAGACATTAATGTAAAGAACTTCATTGTATTTGGCTGTTTTTGTCAAGTTTAGCTTTATTTTAAGTCGGTCACAAACTTGAAGAAAATTACACTGTTTCGAATAAATGAATGATGGTTAAATCGTCACAATAACTTTAAACACGTCAGAACATGTGAGAACAGTTAAACTACTAAAGGTTTAAAAGGACGTTTTTATCTCTAATATTGAGAACGTTGAAATTCCAATGCATTTAGTTTTTTTAAATAATCGTTTCAGACTGGATTTTGATACCGTGGACCTGATACTTGAAACCGGTTTCAATACCGATAACGATAGCAGAAAAAGACAATAAAATATACATTTCAACATAAAGTATTCTTGTTTTCTTGTGTTTCAGTGTCGACTTAAACTAGTTTTGATGAAGCTAAAGATCCTTCTCTGTTTTCGATGCTAATTTAAAAATCAATACGTAAATAGCTTTTGATACTTTTGATACAATAAGTCAAACGTCATTTTAGTAAAAGTTTAACACTGGTTTGACGGGTTATTCATGTATTTGTGTTTTATTCATGAGTGTGGAGTGAAAGTGAACTATAATATATCGATATTTAGAAGATTTAATGAAAATTGTTTCTGAACAAAATTTGATATGAAGTATTTTGTCTATTTATTAAAAAAAGGCTGTGATAATAAAAGTATAAGGTGATATTTCTGCACTTTTATAATGAATTTTAGACATTTCACATTTGTTTGATAATTAAACCTTGACAAACACGTTTAAAGACGTTTTTACACATTTCTGTTGGATTGACATAAGATCTTAATATGTCTGAATAAAAACTAACAAGATATTCCTTTTGTCCTGCACCATATTACTTCATATTATACATAATACTTTATATTGTACATAATACTTCATATTATACATAATACTTTATATTGTACATAATACTTTATATTATACATAATACATTATATTATACATAATACTTTATATTATACATAATACGTTATATTATACATAATACATTATATTATACATAATACATTATATTATACATAATACTTTATATTATACATAATACGTTATATTATACATAATACATTATATTATACATAATACATTATATTATACATTATACTTTATATTATACATTATACTTTATATTATAAATAACAGTTTTAAATTGAGCTGAACATAGTAAACATCTTGATAATGAAGTTGTATTATTGTCTTTTGTGTGTACTTTCTGCCCCGGGCGACGTTGCGTTCGCTTGACAAATGTTTGCGTTTGTAAAAACATCTTACACGACCCCCATTTGTTCCCCATTGTGGTCGGACCCTCGCCCGTCCCGCGTGTCAATTACGAGCGTGGAATTGCACAATCGCGGCCCCGCCCCCGCGGCCCCGCCCCCCGCGGCTCGAGCTTATTTACAAAATAAATGACGCAGAAACGGCCTCGGGACAGAAGGCGGCACCAGGAGGCGGCGCTAACGACCACCAGCAGGGGGCCGCGCCGAGCCCACCCTTCACTGGGAATGCGCCAGACATGAAAGATGATGGAGCAAAGTGTCCCAGCATGCATCACTGCGCTCCACATGCTAACAGCATGGCTAACAGTGTGTGCACATGTGTGTGCACCGCATGTTTCTGTGTGAAGTCATGGCAACAGTACGTCAACAGCACGACAACAACACAGTAACCGCACGTCAACAGGACGTCAACAGCACTTCAACAGCACGACAACAGCACAACAACAACACGTCAACAACACGTCAACAGCACGACAACAGCACGACAACAACACGTCAACAACACGTCAACAGCACGACAACAGCACGACAACAACACAGTAACCGCACGTCAACAGGACGTCAACAGCACTTCAACAGCACGACAACAGCACAACAACAACACGTCAACAGCACTTCAACAGCACGACAACAGCACGACAACAACACGTCAACAACACGTCAACAGCACGACAACAGCACGACAACAACACGTCAACAGCACTTCAACAGCACTTCAACAGCACTTCAACAGCACGACAACAGCACGACAACAGCATTACAATAACACGTCAACAACACGTCAACAGCACTTCAACAGCACTTCAACAGCACGACAACAGCATTACAATAACACGTCAACAACACGTCAACAGCACTTCAACAGCACTTCAACAGCACGACAACAGCATTACAATAACACATCAACAACACGTCAACAGCACGTCAACAACACGTCAACAGCACGTCAACAACAAGTCAACGGCACGGCAGCAACACGGCAACAGCACGACAACAGCACTTCAACAGCACGACAACAGCATTACAATAACACGTCAACAACAAGTCAACAGCACTTCAACAGCACTTCAACAGCACGACAACAGCATTACAATAACACATCAACAACACGGCAACAGCACGTCAACAACACTTCAACAGCACGACAACAGCACTTCAACAGCACGACAACAGCATTACAATAACACGTCAACAACAAGTCAACAGCACTTCAACAGCACTTCAACAGCACTTCAACAGCACGACAACAGCATTACAATAACACGTCAACAACAAGTCAACAGCACTTCAACAGCACTTCAACAGCACGACAACAGCATTACAATAACACATCAACAACACGGCAACAGCACGACAACAGCAATTCAACAGCACGACAACAGCATTACAATAACACGTCAACAACAAGTCAACAGCACTTCAACAGCACTTCAACAGCACTTCAACAGCACGACAACAGCATTACAATAACACATCAACAACACGTCAACCCACTTCAAGAACACAGTAACAGCACGTCAATAACACGTCAACAACACGTCAACAGCACGTCAACAACACGTCAACAGCACGTCAACAGCACGTCAACAGCACGTCAACAGCATTACAACAACACGTCAAGAACACGTCAACCCACTTCAAGAACACAGTAACAGCACGTCAATAACACGTCAACAACACGTCAACAGCACGTCAACAACACGTCAACAGCACGTCAACAGCATTACAACAACACGTCAACCCACTTCAAGAACACGGTAACAGCACGTCAATAACACGTCAACAACACGTCAACAGCACGTCAACAACACGTCAACAGCACGTCAACAACAAGTCAACAACACGTCAACAGCACGTCAACAACACGTCAACAGCACGGCAGCAACCCGGCAACAGCACGACAACAGCACGTCAACAACACGTCAACAGTACGGCAGCAACACGGCAACAGCACGATAACAGCACGTCAACAGCACGTCAACAACACGTTAACAGCACGTCAACAGCACGTCAACAACACGTCAACAGCACGTCAATAACAGGTTAACAGCACGTCAACAACACGTCAACAGCACGTCAAGAACACGCCAACAACACGTTAACAGCACGTCAACAGCACGTCAACAACACGTTAACAGCACGTCAACAGCACGTCAACAACACGTCAACAGCACGTCAATAACACGTTAACAACACGTCAACAACACGTCAACAGCACGTCAAGAACACGCCAACAACATGTTAACAGCACGTCAACAACACGTCAACAGCACGTCAAGAACACGCCAACAACACGTTAACAGCACGTCAACAACACGTCAACAGCATGTCAAGAACACGCCAACAGCACGTCAACAACACTTCAACAGCACGTCAACAACACGTCAAGAACACGCGAACAACACGGCAACAGCACGTCAACAGCACGTCAACAACACTTCAACAGCACGTCAACAACACGTCAAGAACACGCAAACAACACGGCAACAACACGGCAACAGCACGTCAAGAACACGCCAACAGCACGTCAAGAACAAGCAACTAAAGAGACGAGGTCGAAATCAATCCAGTTTAGAACAAAGAACAAATAAAGATAAAGTAAGAAATAAACAAAAACAAGTAAGAAAGAGTTTTAAGATGGATAAGCTAAATGCCATAATGCGGAACATTCCTAGTAAAGCAATAACAGCTCCATGGAGACGAGCAGCTGTTGGACCTTACACCCTTACATAGTGCACCTTTAAACAAGTCAAATTACCTGGTCATAAAAACTAAATGAATTCCCCAAAATAGCAAATGTTGTCTTGAAATAAACATAAAAAGAATAAAAGAACAAACAACAGATAAAACTAAAGAATTGCTTCATTTAAAAATCAAACGTTGTTATTGGGTTTTATGCCTGGAAATATCAAAATATTCTGAAAACTTTGATTTAATTTTTGATTCTAAAGTCTTGTTGACTCGTGGCTTTTTTGCAGTGAAGATGTAAAAATGGAGAGTTTATTCACGCGGACTTCGCTTCATTTAAATATTCATGAGCTCCTGCTGTGGAGTGAAAGGGGGAGGAGGGAGTGAAAGGGGGAGGTGGGCCGGTGCTCGTTAGCTAATTAAGTCTTAATCTGGGACATATGAAGGAGGAGGGTGGTCTTTGGTTCATGGTGGCGGCGCTTTGATAAACGTACTTGACCTCGGCCACAGGAAACGCTCTGGTTCATGTGCCACGGTCGACAAACACGAGCTTCACGTTCGTTAGAGGAACTGAATTAAACGACACTCGTTAAGCGACGTTCAAGAGGCAAAACTCGTCACGCTCAGTTTGATCAAGTCTGTGATGACTTTAAGAGACTTTGTGAACCCGAGAACCGACCAGGACTAAACCAGGACTAAACCAGGACTAAACCAGGCGCAAACCAGGACTAAACCAGGACTAAACCAGGACTAAACCAGGGCTAAACCAGCACTAAACCAGGACTAAACCAGGACTAAACCAGGACTAAACCAGGCGCAAACCAGGACTAAACCAGGACTAAACCAGGCGCAAACCAGGACTAAACCAGGACTAAACCAGGCGCAAACCAGGACTAAACCAGGACTAAACCAGGACTAAACCAGGCGCAAACCAGGACTAAACCAGGACTAAACCAGGACTAAACCAGGCGCAAACCAAGACTAAACCAGGACTAAACCAGGCGCAAACCAGGACTAAACCAGGACTAAACCAGGACTAAACCAGGCGCAAACCAGGACTAAACCAGGACTAAACCAGGACTAAACCAGGACTAAACCAGGCGCAAACCAGGACTAAACCAGGACTAAACCAGGTCTAAACCAGGTCTAAACCAGGACTAAACCAGGACTAAACCAGGACTAAACCAGGACTAAACCAGGCGCAAACCAGGACTAAACCAGGACTAAACCAGGACTAAACACGGACTAAACCAGGACTAAACCAGGACTAAACACAGACTAAACCAGGACTAAACCAGGACTAAAAATCATGTATAAACCAGGTGTAAACCAGGACTAAACACAGACTAAACACGGACCAAACCAGGACTAAACCAGGACTAAACCAGGACTAAACCAGGACTTGAAATCATGTATAAACCAGGACCCAAAATCATGTGTAAATCAGGACTAAATTGGGACAAAACACAGACTCGAAATCATGCATGAACAAGCTGCAAATCAGGCCAAAATCATGACCAAATTACCGGATAGGGGTAAACCAGGTGTAAATCAGACCAAAATCAGGACTTGAGATCATGTATAAATCAGGTGTAAATAAGACCAAAATCAGGATTCAAAATCAGGTATAAACCAGGTGTAAAGCAGGACTAAATCAGGACTCAAAACCAGATGTAATCAGACCTAAACCAGGCTAAAACCAGGACTCATGCTGCTTTCGCCTGGTCCTATCATTAGGTTATTTTCCAATGGCATTTTTTAAATGAGGCACGGTGCCACTGTGATTATGAAAGTCCTTGTACGATACAGTTTATAACTAAAGATCGATACAGCAGTGATCTAGTGTTATTGAAACAGATAAATCCTTAAAGCGAGGAGGTCCTTAAAGCCTCGAGGCGACCGCTCTGTCCGAGCTCACACTGAACACACTCAGCCAATTTCCTCCACACTGGCCCCCGTTCCACAGATCTCACCCTGGAGCTGAAGGGGCCGTCCTCTGGGAACAGACCCTCGAGGAAGGGCCAGTGTTTATGCTCTGCCTCCTCCAGACTGAATGTGGAAATGTATAATTGGACATTTCTGGCAGGTTTTGCAATATTCATTATACGTTAGAATGCACATGGTAAACCGTCTGCAAAGACTGTAAAGACTGTAAAGACTGTAAAGACTGCAAATTCTGCAATCTGAGCTGGCAACAACAACCCCGACGGGACGGCAACTGACCATTATTTTGGGCTTGTTTGGGGCAGGTCCAGGTCAGGTTTTGGGTAGATTTAGGGCAGGTTTGGGCCAGGTTCGGGCAGGTTTGGGGTAAATTAAATGCAGGTTTGGGATAGATAAAGAGCAGGTTTGGGGTAGATTGAGGGCAGGTTGGGGGTAAATTGGAGACAGCTTCGGGGCAGATTTGGGGTAAATTGGGGACAGGTTCGAGGCAAGTTTGGGGTAAATTAAATGCAGGTTCGGGGTAGATTGAGGGCAGGTTGGGGGTAAATTGGGGACAGGTTCGGGGCAGGTTTGGGGTAAATTAAAGGCAGGTTTGGGCTAGATAAAGGGCCGGTTCGGGGCAGGTTGGGGGTGGATTGAGGGCAGGTTGGGGGCAGCTGGTCCCGAGGGGTCAAAGCCGAGCGGATCAGAGGAACCGAGCTAAGGTGCGAGCGGCTGATGCGCGGCGACCGACGGAGCGAGAAATTAATTCATTGATAGATTCCGATCTGCGGAATGGGATTGAGGCGTTTGAGGATGTGGAGATTAAGCAAAGGCCCAGACGGAGGAGCAGGACTGTGTGTTCAGACAAAAGAAAGTGCTGAGGACGCAACTCGCACGGACGAGGAGGGTTTACACCAGGGTTTTAATGGCTCCCTCAATGTTGTCTTTGCCTGGAATGTCCCGCAGTACGGCATAAATGCACCTTTATTCAGTCATTATCAATCGTTTTAGGTACAGAAAAAGACTTTGTTTGGTGAGGTTGTCTGCTTGTTTCCGCAGAAAGAGAGAAGAGCCATTTTGTGCCTTCATGTGGGACGTTCCAGGCAAAACAACAACATCTCCACGGCGACAGGAAGGCTAAAAACCCACTTTGTGTCAAGGTCCGGAATCAACCACAACAGAAAATCAGCACGTAAACGATTGTTATTGTTCCCGTCTCTGCCAGAAGTGAATGTCCTGGTTGGATGTAGCACTTCGCACACTTCGCACACTTAGCACACTTCGCACACTTAGCACACTTCGCTAACAGTAGAAACAGCGTCATTTCAGATAAAAGAAGGACTTAAGATCAAAGAGGAGTTCAGGGCGAGCCGGAGCGAGACGAGGAGGAGCAGTTTCCTCCGTGCACCTCCACGTCGACCGCTCGACCTAAATCCACTCCCGCTTCATTATTCATTAGCTTGCATTTCCTTCGCCCGCCTCCGCACTCAGACGCACAGACGGCGACGGCGCCGCGGCCCAGGGGCACTCTCCGCCGTTCAGGCCCAAAAGTGCCGCCGCCGCCGTAGATCACGCCGTTTCGTGAATATGAGTTCTGGGGTTTCCACGACTGGACGGCGAGTTGCACGGCGGGAAGGACACGACCGGGAAGGACACGACCGGGAGGGACACGACTGCGGGAGGGACACGACCGGGAGGGACACGACCTGGAGGGACACGACCTGGAGGGACACGACTGCTGGTGGGGCACGACATGGAGGGACACGACTGCGGGGGGGGCACGACATGGAGGGACACGACCGGGAGTGACACGACCTGGAGGGACACGACTGCTGGTGGGGCACGACATGGAGGGACACGACTGCGGGGGGGGCACGACATGGAGGGACACGACCGGGAGTGACACGACCGGGAGGGACGCGACTGCGGGGGGGGCACGACCGGGAGGGACACGACCGGGAGGGACTCGACTGTGGGGGAGGCACGACCGGGAGGGACACGACTGCGGGAGGGACACGACTGCTGGAGGGACACAACCGAGAGGGACACGACCGAGAGGGACACGACTGCTGGAGGGACATGACCTGGAAGGACACGACCTGGAGGGACACGACCTGGAGGGACACGACCTGGAGGGACACGACCTGGAGGGACACAACCGAGAGGGACACGACCTGGAGGGACACAACCGAGAGGGACACGACCTGGAGGGACATGACCTGGAGGGACACGACCTGGAGGGACACGACCGAGAGGGACACGACTGCTGGAGGGACACGACTGCTGGAGGGACACGACCTGGAGGGACACGACCTGGAGGGACACGACCGAGAGGGACACGACCGGGTGTTGGTCTTGGTGTAGTCGCCACGTGTGATCGCTCTGCCCGGATAGTTCGAGCTGTCGCCATGGAGACGAGCAGCCTGGACGCTCTGGTCTAATTGCCTGGTGTCGCCCGTCATCGTTCTTCTCGCGCTGTCGGGAAGTGACACATGACGTTTTCTGGCTCGTGTCGTCAGCGCCGCCTGTTTCAAAGAATGACCTCGGCCTTCCGCTCTCCCTCTCTTCTCACTCTCTTCTCTCTCTCTCTTCACTCTTTTCTCTCTCTCTCCCCCTTTCTCCTCTCTCTCTTCCCCTCTTTCCTCTCTCCTCCCCCTCTCTCCCTCTCTCCCCCTCTCCTCCTCTCTCTACTCCTCTCTCCTCCCCCTCTCCTCTCTCTCTCCTCCTCCTCTCTCTCCTCTCTCTCTCCCCCTCTCCTCTCTCTCTCCTCCCCTCTCCTCCCTCTCTCCCCCTCTCTCCTCTCTCTCTCTCTCTCCCTCTCTCCTCTCTCTCTCTCTCCCTCTCTCCTCCCTCTCTCCCCCTCTCTCCTCTCTCTCTCCTCTCTCTCTCCCCCTCTCTCCTCTCTCTCTCTCTCCCTCTCTCTCCCCCTCTCTCCCCCTCTCTCCTCCCCTCTCCTCCCCCTCTTCTCCTCCACGTGCCGCTTCAGCTCAGTCTTTGTCCTGATCTATCCAGACCTTTGTCCTGAACAGACCCTTGAGTCCCAGAGGATTTGTGCATAAATGAATAAGTCAATAGAAGCAGGAGGCTCGGACCCTCAGACAGGCCCCTCCACAGGCCCCTCCTCTCCCTCCTCAGGCCCCTCCACAGGCCCCTCCTCTCCCTCTTCAGGCCCCTCCTCCCTCCCCCCGTGTCCTCTTGGCACTGTCCGGGCAGCAGCCGTCACATTTGGAAGTGTCCAGAATGTGCAGAAATATAAAGGAACGGGAAAAAAATGCAATTGGAACGTTAAAAAAAACAAACCTGGCGCTGATTGGACGAAGCGTCACACCAGGAACAAGCCCCGACATCCAGTTCAATCCAGTTATTTCAGTCGGAACACACACATTATGTCGGTGTCGCAAAATATAGTTTGTTTGTTTGTTTATTCTATTTTATTTTGTACTTTGGTTCCTGTATATTGTCTATAAATTCATATATATAGCTTAAAAACTGTCTTTAAATGATCTCTTTTCTTTAGCGTGCTTTGCTCCGCCTCCACAGACTCCAGGCTTTGCTCTCATCACACACGTCACAACATTATGTTTCATTTTTGGTCCAATCTCGTTTTGTTTTTGTCTTTATTCAGTCCCAGCACCAAAGTCCCACAGTTTTTACACCAGATGCCCAGAGCCCGGCCTGGTCCAGAGCCCGTCCTGGTCCAGAGCCCGTCCTGGTCCAGAGCCAGTCCTGGTCCAGAGCCCGTCCTGGTCCAGAGCCAGTCCTGGTCCAGAGCCAGTTCTGCTGCTCTTCAGGGCCAGAAATGAGAACCAGTGCCGAGAACTAGCCCAGAACCAGCCAAGAACCAGCCCAGAACCAGCCCGGAACCAGCCCAGAACCAGCCCAGAACCAGCCAAGAACCAGCCCAAAATCAGTCCAGAACCAGCCCAGAACCAGCCAAGAATCAGCCAAGAACCAGCCCAGAACCAACCCAGAACCAGCCAAGAACCAGCCAAGAATCAGCCAAGAACCAGCCCAGAACCAACCCAGAACCAGCCAAGAACCAGCCCAGAACCAGCCCAGAACCAGCCCAGAACCAACCCAGAACCAGCCAAGAACCAGCCTAGAACCAGCCCAGAACCAGCCAAGAACCAGCCCGAAACCAGCCCAGAACCAGCCAAGAATCAGCCAAGAATCAGCCAAGAACCAGCCCAGAACCAACCCAGAACCAGCCAAGAACCAGCCCAGAACCAGCCCAGAACCAGCCCAGAACCAACCCAGAACCAGCCAAGAACCAGCCCAGAACCAGCCCGGAACCAGCCCAGAACCAGCCAAGAACCAGCCCAGAACCAGCCCAGAACCAGCCAAGAACCAGCCCGAAACCAGCCCAGAACCAGCCAAGAACCAGCCAAGAATCAGCCCAGAACCAGCTCAGAACCAGCCCAGAACCAGCCAAGAACCAGCCCGAAACCAGCCCAGAACCAGCCAAGAACAAGCCAAGAACCAGCCAAAAACCAGCCCAGAACCAGCCCAGAACCAGCCAAGAACCAGCCCAGAACCAGCCCAGAACCAGCCCAGAACCAGCCCAGAACCAGCCAAGAACCTTGGTGGAATGGGGTTCTAGTGGTCATTGTGGGTGAACAGAACGGCACAAGTGAACCAGACGTTCATGTAAAAAGGATAAATAAAAAAATCATAATCCAGCAAAGTCGTTAGTCGACCAATGAAAATGTTAATTAAGTCCATTTAATTGAGTAAACGAGTCTTTCAGCTCCAGAGCCTTAAGTCTGAGTTAGTTTCATATTTGATACAAAGTGCAGAATATGTTTCTATTTAGATTAAACAGGTTCAATTTAAGACAAAAACGAATTGACTGTTAAAATAATCGTTAGTTGCAGCTCTAACGATTAAGTACCTGTAATGAAGTACCTGTAATGAAGTACCTGTAATGAAGTACTTGTAATGAAGTACCTGTAATGAAGTACCTGTAATGAAGTACTTGTAATGAAGTACCTGTAATGAAGTACCTGTAATGAAGTACTTGTAATGAAGTACCTGTAATGAAGTACCTGTAATGAAGTACTTGTAATGAAGTACCTGTAATGAAGTACCTGTAATGAAGTACTTGTAATGAAGTACCTGTAATGAAGTACCTGTAATGAAGTACTTGTAATGAAGTACTTGTAATGAAGTACCTGTAATGAAGTACCTGTAATGAAGTACCTGTAATGAAGTACTTGTAATGAAGTACCTGTAATGAAGTACCTGTAATGAAGTACTTGTAATGAAGTACCTGTAATGAAGTACCTGTAATGAAGTACCTGTAATGAAGTACTTGTAATGAAGTACTTGTAATGAAGTACCTGTAATGAAGTACCTGTAATGGAGTACCTGTAATGAAGTACTTGTAATGAAGTACCTGTAATGAAGTACCTGTAATGAAGTACCTGTAATGAAGTACTTGTAATGAAGTACTTGTAATGAAGTACTTGTAATGAAGTACCTGTAATGGAGTACCTGTAATGAAGTACTTGTAATGAAGTACCTGTAATGGAGTACCTGTAATGGAGTACCTGTAATGAAGTACTTGTAATGAAGTACCTGTAATGAAGTACCTGTAATGAAGTACCTGTAATGAAGTACCTGTAATGAAGTACTTGTAATGAAGTACCTGTAATGAAGTACCTGTAATGAAGTACTTGTAATGAAGTACTTGTAATGAAGTACCTGTAATGAAGTACTTGTAATGAAGTAATTGTAATGGAGTACCTGTAATGGAGTACCTGTAATGAAGTACTTGTAATGAAGTACCTGTAATGAAGTACCTGTAATGAAGTACCTGTAATGAAGTACTTGTAATGAAGTACTTGTAATGAAGTACTTGTAATGAAGTACCTGTAATGGAGTACCTGTAATGAAGTACTTGTAATGAAGTACCTGTAATGGAGTACCTGTAATGGAGTACCTGTAATGAAGTACTTGTAATGAAGTACTTGTAATGAAGTACTTGTAATGAAGTACCTGTAATGAAGTACCTGTAATGAAGTACTTGTAATGAAGTACCTGTAATGAAGTACCTGTAATGGAGTACCTGTAATGAAGTACTTGTAATGAAGTACTTGTAATGAAGTACTTGTAATGAAGTACCTGTAATGAAGTACCTGTAATGGAGTACCT
This sequence comes from Eucyclogobius newberryi, assembly GCF_026437365.1. Lineage (NCBI taxonomy): Eukaryota > Metazoa > Chordata > Actinopteri > Gobiiformes > Gobiidae > Eucyclogobius > Eucyclogobius newberryi. Next base: position 34,733,098 of record NW_027315801.1, on the reverse strand, counting down.
GTAATGAAGTACTTGTAATGAAGTACCTGTAATGAAGTACCTGTAATGGAGTACCTGTAATGAAGTACTTGTAATGAAGTACTTGTAATGAAGTACTTGTAATGAAGTACCTGTAATGGAGTACCTGTAATGAAGTACTTGTAATGAAGTACCTGTAATGAAGTACTTGTAATGAAGTACCTGTAATGAAGTACTTGTAATGAAGTACCTGTAATGGAGTACCTGTAATGAAGTACTTGTAATGAAGTACTTGTAATGAAGTACTTGTAATGAAGTACTTGTAATGAAGTACCTGTAATTGTTTTGAGGTGATGTATGAATGAAACGTGAGCCAATGACGTATAAACATTCCATTGTCAAAGCAGAACAATCTAATAATACTAATGATAATAATAAAATAGCTGTAAATTAGTCCAAACAAACACGTAACGATGTAATCAATATGGAAACTAAATCCGGTGATAATGTGTGTGTTTGTGAGTCTGATGCGTGTTATATTCCCTTGAGAGTAGAAGAACCGCCTCCTGGAACCAAAGCCCACGATGTCAATCAATACACAACACGATCGATCTCGAGCTCCGCCTCCGATTTCGAGCTCCGCCTCCGATCACGAGCTCCGCCTCCGATCACGAGCTCCGCCTCCGATCACGAGCTCCGCCTCCGATCACGAGCTCCGCCTCCGATCACGAGCTCCCCCTCCGATCACGAGCTCCGCCTCTGTTTACGTCTGAATTTAAAGCACGATTACGTTTCAAATAAAATACGTTTTGCGTCTACTTTCTGGCCATGCGCTGCCACCAGGGGGAGCTCTTTGGCCAGAGTTACTTCGTTCTGCTTGTTCTGGTTTAGTTCTGGTTTAGCTAAGTATTTGTCCAGGTTTAGTTCTGGTTTAGCTAAGTATTTGTCCAGGTTTAGTTCTGGTTTAGCTCCATTCTTTGTCCAGGTTTAGTTCTGGTTCATCCCAGTTCTTTGTCCATGTTTAGTTCTGATTCTTAGGTCTGGTTTAGCCCCGTTCTTTGTCCAGGTTTAGTTCTGGTTCTTAGTTCTTTGTCCAGGTTTAGCTCCGTTCTTTGTCCAGATTTAGTTCTGGTTCTTAGTTCTTGTTCCACCCCGTTCTGAGTCGAGGTTTCATTCTGGTTTAGCCCAGTTCTTTGTCCAGATTTGGTTCTGTTTCTTAGTTCTGGTTCTTCGTTCTGGTTCCGCCCGTTCTTTGACCTTTGACCTTCCTTTCGCTCAATCGCGTGTTCAAAGTCTCAGATGTTTCCGTTTTCATGCGACTAAAAAACACACGATACGACATTGTTCAATCGAAATGTCAAAAAAGAATCAACTGGTTCTCGTTTTGAGCAATAACACTCGTTAGTTGTAAATATTCTCCATCTCAAAGCTTGTTCTTGGCTGGTTCTGGGCTGGTTCTTTGCTGGTTCTGGGCTGGTTCTTGGCTAGTTCTGGGCTGGTTCTTGGCTGGTTCTGGGCTGGCTCTGGGCTGTTTTTTGGCTGGTTCTGGGCTGGTTCTGAGCTTGTTCTTGGCTGGTTCTGGGCTGGTTCTTGGCTGGTTCTTGGTTGGTTCTTGGCTGGTTCTGGGCTGGTTCTGAGCTTGTTCTTGGCTGGTTCTTGGCTAGTTCTTGGCTGGTTCTGGGCTGGTTCTTGGCTGGTTCTGGGCTGGCTCTGGGCTGGTTTTAGGCTGGTTCTGGGCTGGTTCTGAGCTTGTTCTTGTCTGGTTCTTGGCTGGTTCTGGGCTGGTTCTTGGCTGGTTCTTGGTTGGTTCTTGGCTGGTTCTGGGCTGGTTCTGAGCTTGTTCTTGGCTGGTTCTTGGCTGGTTCTGGGCTGGTTCTTGGCTGGTTCTTGGTTGGTTCTTGGCTGGTTCTGGGCTGGTTCTGAGCTTGTTCTTGGCTGGTTCTTGGCTGGTTCTGGGCTGGTTCTTGGCTGGTTCTTGGTTGGTTCTTGGCTGGTTCTGGGCTGGTTCTGAGCTTGTTCTTGGCTGGTTCTTGGCTGGTTCTGGGCTGGTTCTTGGCTGGTTCTTGGTTGGTTCTTGGCTGGTTCTTGGCTGGTTCTGGGCTGGTTCTTGGCTGGTTCTGGGCTGGTTCTGGGCTGGTTCTTGGCTGGTTCTGGGCTGGTTCTGGGCTGGTTCTGGGCTGGTTCTGGGCTAGTTCTTGGCTGGTTCTGGGCTGGTTCTTCTCTATCTCTGACTTGTCGACTCTCAAACCGTTGTTCGTGATGTTTAAAACGTGACATTTGCGCAGCTCTTAATCCTTTATTCTCCATCTTCCAGCTCCAGATCCGGTCTGAAAGCGTCGCCGTGGAAACGGGGGAAGCCTTTTCGCCTCGGGAGGTTTTTCAAATCCTCGAGACGCTCTGGTCCTAATGCAGTCTCGGATGACATCACCGCACCGTCATGGCGCCCGAGGGTTTCAGACGCTCGGGAGGTAAAAGGTCTGGGCTTCTCGTGCCGTGGTTTGGTAAACACAGCGTCGTCATGGAGATGGGGGATGTGCCGGACCACATCTGGAGTCTGGCGGGCGATGAATGCACTTTAGATCGATCCTGTGAGAGGAAACGACATCTGCTTCTTCTGGCAGCTCGCGCTGATTGGTTAAATCCACCTGTCACTCAATCGGAGCGGGACGGAGGCGGAGCAGGATGGAGGCGGAGCAAAAGAGTTTAACCCGGGAGTCACAGCGACGCCCACGATACAACTATAACACGATTTATGCGATACGCGCGATAATCGATATGTCGCTCGAAAAACAGCGTTTTTCTTTGTTAAAACGCGACGTGCGCAAAAAATCTCAAAGAAACACGCCCGTTTCAACCGTCGAAATGTCACGTGTTTGTTTCCATTAAACGAGCGACAAAACTGTGGCTAAATAATCCAGAGAAATGACACCTACAATGACTCGTGGCGATATATCGACGCAGCAGCCCACGATATCGATACTGCATTGCCAAAATTAGTATCACGATATATTTGTTTTCCGATATTTCAGCACAACCCTCACAGCACATCACAAAAGTATCGGAACGTCAATATCGGTGAAAGCGATAATCGATATCGCAACAAATTAAATGAATGTATCACGATATCAAAGTCAGAAAATTATTGAAAAGTTTGAAAACTCCTGATTTTATTTATCCCCGTCCCTCACCCTGCCATCACCCTGCCATCACCCCGTCCTAACCCCACCCTCACCCTGCCCTCTCCCTGCCCTCACCCTGCCATCACCCTGCCCTCACCCCGCCCTCACCCCACACTCACCCCGCCCTCTCCCTGCCCTCTGCCTGCCCTCACCCCGCCCTCGCCCTGCCCTCTCCCTGCCCTCTGCCTGCCCTCACCCCGCCCTCGCCCTGCCCTCTCCCTGACCTCTGCCTGCCCTCTCCCTGCCCTCTCCCTGCCCTCTGCCTGCCCTCTCCCTGCCCTCTCCCTGCCCTCTGCCTGCCCTCGCCCTGCCCTCTCCCTGCCCTCTCCGTGCCCTCTCCCTGCCCTCTGCCTGCCCTCTCCCTGCCCTCTCCCTGCCCTCTGCCTGCCCTCACCCTGCCCTCTCCCTGCCCTCTGCCTGCCCTCACCCTGCCCTCTCCCTGCCCTCTGCCTGCCCTCACCCTGCCCTCTCCCTGCCCTCTGCCTGCCCTCGCCCTGCCCTCTCCCTGCCCTCTCCCTGCCCTCTCCCTGCCCTCACCCACAGGAGGAAGTGAATCTGAATCTAAACAGGTTAATTTGATCCTTATCAGATGAGCCGTGGAAGTGAGTGAACCATGGATGTGTTATATTATCGGAGTGGACGCAGGGGCCAGTCCTCTGTCTCCAGTTTAGACTTTATTATATCTTTTATGAGCTAATTAACAGGTCTAAACCAGGACTAAACCAGGAATAAACCAGGTCTAAACCAGGTCTAAACCAGGTCCAAACCAGAACAAAACCAGGTCTAAAGCAGGACTAAACCAGGACTAAACCAGGACTAAATCAGGACTAAATCAGGACTAAAGCAGGACTAAAGCAGGACTAAACCAGGACTAAAGCAGGACTAAACCAGGACTAAAGCAGGTCGATGTTGATACTTCAGAACTCAGAGCTGTCGATGGCTGAATGTGAAACCTGAAATGACTCCACATGTGCATTGCTCGTTAGTAAAAGTATAAGAAGCGAAAATATTATCAACACAAATTATTTAGAGACCTCCAGAGCCCCGAGGAGTCAGCCTGTGATTTATGGCTCTGTTTATTTATTGCAGCTCATGTTTTTAACGGTGTTCTACATTTAGAAGAGAGAATCCTCCCGGCATCTGAACGATTGTCAGAGGCATAAAACGGCTTCAGTGTTGTTTGTTTGTTTGTTTGTTGTGCATCACTCGTGTGTTCCTTCTGTATTGATCCGACATGTGCAGTACGTTTGCCCCGCTCCGTCTGTGAAGCACCACATGAGCACGGGAGGGCATCTGACAGGACGTCGCTGAAGCATCCCTCTCCCGTCTCCATGGTAACGACTGCCCCATCCCCCACGAGCCCCTCCCTTTCCCCATCCCCTGCGCAGTCGCCCACTCTCTGCCACTCCCTGCACTCAAGTCCTGCTTTAGACCGGGTTTAGTCCTGGTTTAGACCGGGTTTAGACCAGGTTTAGTCCTGGTTTAGACCGGGTTTAAACCTAGTTTGGACCTGGTTTAGTCCTGGTTTAGTCCTGATTTAGTCCTGGTTTAAACCTGGTTTGGACCTGGTTTGGGCCGGGTTTAGTCCTGGTTTAGTGCTGGTTTAGTCCTGGTTTGGTCCTGGTTTAGACCGGGTTTAGACCTGGTTTAGAACGGGTTTGGACCGGGTTTAGTCCTGGTTTAGACCGGGTTTGGACTGGGTTTAGTCCTGGTTTAGACCGGGTTTAGACTGGGTTTACCCTGGTTTAGACTGGGTTTAGTCCTGGTTTAGTCCTGGTTTAGACCTGGTTTAGTCCTGGTTTAGTCCTGGTTCCATGTTTTCCCAGGTCTAAGCCTGGACTCAAACTGGACTTAAACCGGTCTGAACCAGGACTCCAGGACCAGGTCTAGATCTAAACCCAGACTGAACCTCATCAAGAGCGTTTCTGAAGATGATCCAGGTCTTTCTCTCAGAACAAGTCGGCTCATCAAACCTTTGAAACCTCGTCTGAACTCCAGAATTTCACTCCTTTTACAGATTTCCCTCGTCTCCACATCCCGCTCTCTTTTTCTCTTTCTCTCTTTCTCTCTTTCTCTCTTTCTCTCTTTCTCTCTTTCTCTCTTTCTCTCTTTTTCTCTTTTTCTCTTTTTCTCTTTCTCTGTCTGAAGCGGTTCCGTTTCCTTTTCCTTCTTTGAGGCTCGTTAAATGGAACGCCAGAATCGCACCTCGTTAGTGAAAGAGACAGATGGAGAGAGCAGCAGAAGACTCAGGAGCTTTAGCCCTGGTTTAGTCCTGGTTTAGACCTGGTTTCGTCCTGGTTTAGTCCTGGTTTAGTCCTGGTTTACCCTGGTTTAGTTCTGGTTTAGTCCTGGTTTAGACCTGGTTTAGACCTGGTTTAGTCCTGGTTTAGTCCTGGTTTACCCTGGTTTAGTTCTGGTTTAGACCTGGTTTAGACCTGGATTAGTCCTGGTTTAGACCTGGTTTAGACCTGGTATAGACCTGGTTTAGTCCTGGTTTAGTCCTGGTTTAGACCTGGTATAGACCTGGTTTAGTCCTGGTTTAGTCCTGGTTTAGACCTGGTATAGACCTGGTTTAGTCCTGGTTTAGACCTGGTTTAGTCCTGGTTTAGTCCTGGTTTAGTCCTGGTTTAGTCCTGGTTTAGACCTGGTTTAGTCCTGGTTTAGTCCTGGTTTAGACCTGGTATAGACCTGGTTTAGTCCTGGTTTAGACCTGGTTTAGCTCTCATTTGGAGAGCAGTTTAGTTTGGTTTTAGTCTTGGTTTAGAATTAGCCTCGCTTTTGAGTTGGATTAGTTTAATTAGTTTAGTCGGATCTGGTTTACTCCAAATACGATTGCTGCAGGGAAATCCATGGTCTAGATGTTAGTCCTGGTTTAGTCCTGGTTTAGTCCTGGTTTGGACCTAGTTTGGACCTGGTTTGGACCTGGTTTAGTCCTGGTTTAGTCTAGTTAAGTTCCAGTTTAGTCTGAATCAGTCTAGTTCTGTTTCTTCTGAAACATAAAAGAGTGAATCACACAGTTACAGCGTTTGACCCGCGGCTTTTACGTGAACGCTGGTCACCCAAGGGGGCGGGGCCACCCGAGGGGGCGGGGCCACGTGGGCTTGATAATAACGTTTACGAGCCCGCGGTAAAAACATTTGTTGAGGTTTTACATCCGTCCAGTGTCTGTGAAGGAACGTTTTAGCGGGAAATGACAGGAAGTAGAGTCGCGTTAGAGTGGGAAACGACAGGAAGTAGAGTCGCGTTTGAGTGGGAAACGACAGGAAGTAGAGTCGCGTTTGAGTGGGAAACGACAGGAAGTAGAGTCGCGTTTAAACGGGAAACGACAGGAAGTAGAGTCGCGTTTGAGTGGGAAAAGAACAGGAAGTAGAGTCGCGTTTGAGTGGGAAAAGGACAGGAAGTAGTCGCATTTGAGTGGGAAACAACAGGAAGTAGAGTCGCATTTGAGTGGGAAACAACAGGAAGTAGAGTCGCGTTTGAGCGGGAAACGACAGGAAGTAGAGTCGCGTTTGAGCGGGAAACGACAGGAAGTAGAGTCTCTGTGACTCCATGTTCTCTCTTCTCTGTGACTATTTCTCTGCAGGTGCTCCCCTCTTCCTCATGTGTTTCCCTGGGTGTTCTGTGGGTGCTCTGCAGGTGTTTTGTGGTTGTTCTGTGGGTGCTCTGCAGGTGCTCTGCAGGTGCTCTGCAAGTGCTCTGCAGGTGCTCTGCAGGTGCTGTGTGGGTGCTCTGCAGGTGCTCTGTGGGTGTTCTGTGGATGCTCCCTGTGGTGTGGCCACATGTGTTTGTGGGAGGATTAGCCCCTCCTCCAGCCCCTAATCCTGCCTAAAAGCTCCTTCACCTCAAACATCATGAGCCCAAACCACTTATTGGTCCAGAATTGTGATTATTTTGCATTAAAGTGTGTGTGAGTCACAAGTGTTGTGTATGTTAAGTGTATTTACCATTTGTCGATTTAAGAGAGAATAAATCACTTCAAGCTGTTGGGAAATGTATTGATAAATTGACAATATCGCAGTTCTGGAGATTAAACTTTGAATACTGAGTAAACACAAACACTTTACAGAGTATAACGTAATATTTCTGCACTTTTGTGGTTAGATTTATGGCTCGTTCACGTTTTGTGCGACACTCGAGCCTCAACGAGACTTTTAAAGATACGTTTGAGCTCGATCTGATGCTTCAAAATATCAAAATATTCACGTCAAAGTCGCTCACCTCAGGGAAATGTTTTCTACCCTCCACTGTTTTCTGCTTTTGGCTTGTGCAAAACTAAACTAAACTAAAATACAATCTCACTCCTGTCCGAGTTTCAATCGTTTTTTGTCCTGCATCTGAAGGCCCAGTGTTTTCACCTACCCCTGGCCCCGCCCACATCCCTGTCGAGCGCGTGATTATTTGAAAATTAAGACTTTGAGTTAGAGGTAAAATAAAAACACGTAAATGACAATGTGCTGCATGTTACAGGGAAACGTGGCTGTGGAGAGGCAGGGCTGTGGAGGGGCGGGGTTGTGGAGGGGCGGGGCGTGTCACTGCGAAGAGACGGGCCGTGTCACAACGAAGAGGCGGGGCGTGTCACTATAAAGAGGCGGGGCGTGTCACTGCGAAGAGGTGGGCCTTTCACAGCGAAGAGGCGGGGCGTGTCACTATAAAGAGGCGGGGCGTGTCACTGCGAAGAGGTGGCCTGTCACAGCGAAGAGGCGGGGCGTGTCACTATAAAGAGGCAGGGCGTGTCACTGCAAAGAGGCGGGGCGTGTCACTGCAAAGAGGCGGGGCGTGTCACTATAAAGAGGCGAGGCGTGTCACTGCGAAGAAACGGGGCTCCACAGTTTTTAACAGGAAGTTGATTTTCCCGCATACGTCCCCTTTAAGTCACTGTTGAACATCACGATACGTCCCCTTTAAGTCACTGCTGATCATCACGATACGTCCCCTTTAAGTCACTGCTGAACATCACGATATGTCCCCTTTAAGTCACTACTGATCATCATGATACGTCCCCTTTAAGTCACTACTGATCATCATGATACGTCCCCTTTAAGTCACTACTGATCATCATGATACGTCCCCTTTAAGTCACTACTGATCATCATGATACGTCCCCTTTAAGTCACTGCTGATCATCATGATACGTCCCCTTTAAGTCTCTGCTGAACACCACGATACGTCCCCTTTAAGTCACTGCTGAACATCATGATACGTCCCCTTTAATGATCTTCGTGTTTATGAGTGTTTTCCCGTGTTTTTCGGCGTGTGGAGGGCGGAGAGGAAGCAGACGCGACGGACATTCCTCTCCGGACACAAAGGTCTCTTTCTGCGGAGGACAAGGACGCGGCTGTAAAAGTCACAAAACCCCTGGAATCCAAAGGTCAAAGGTCAAAGGTCAGAGGAGGATTCAGGCGACGAAAACAATCTCAAATGTCAGCGAAATACGGACCCAAATATCGGCTTTTATGTCAAATCAAACGAGTTCCTGACGGGTTTTGATGTTGATCTGTTAATGAAGCTCAGACTTTTGAACTTATTTGGTTAAAACTTTAAAATCAAATTAAATAAATCAAGACAAAACTACCTCAAGAGGTGGTCGTGAGTTTGAGGTGGTGGTGTGTCGAGGTGGTCGCGTGTTGAGGTGGTCTTGAGTTTGAGGTGGTGGTGTGTCGAGGTGGTCGCGTGTCGAGGTGGTCGTGTGTCGAGGTGGTCGTGTGTCGAGGTGGTCATGAGTTTGAGGTGGTGGTGTGTCGAGGTGGTCGCGTGTCGAGATGGTCGTGTGTCGAGGTGGTGGTGTGTCGAGGTGGTCGCGTGTCGAGATGGTCGTGTGTCGAGGTGGTCGTGTGTCGAGGTGGTCATGAGTTTGAGGTGGTGGTGTGTCGAGGTGGTCGCGTGTCGAGATGGTCGTGTGTCGAGGTGGTGGTGTGTCGAGGTGGTCGCGTGTCGAGATGGTCGTGTGTCGAGGTGGTCGTGTGTCGAGGTGGTCGCGTGTCGAGGTGGTCGTGAGTTTCAGGTGGTGGTGTGTCGAGGTGGTGGCGTGTCGAGGTGGTCTTGAGTTTGAGGTGGTGGTGTGTCGAGGTGGTCGCGTGTCGAGGTGGTCGTGTGTCGAGGTGGTCGTGTGTCGAGGTGGTCATGAGTTTGAGGTGGTGGTGTGTCGAGGTGGTCGCGTGTCAAGATGGTCGTGTGTCGAGGTGGTCGTGTGTCGAGGTGGTCGTGTGTCGAGGTGGTCGTGTGTCGAGGTGGTCATGAGTTTGAGGTTGTGGTGTGTCGAGGTGGTCGCGTGTTGAGATGGTCGTGAGTTTGAGGTGGTGGTGTGTCGAGATGGTCGTGTGTCGAGGTGGTCGTGTGTCGAGGTGGTCGTGTGTCAAGGTGGTCGTGTGTCGAAGTGGTCGTGTGTTGAGTTGGTGGTGTGTCGAGGTGGTGGTGTGTCGAGTTGGTGGTGTGTCGAGGTGGTTGCGTGTCGAGATGGTCGTGTGTCGAGGTGGTCGCGTGTCGAGATGGTCGTGTGTCGAGGTGGTCGTGTGTCGAAGTGGTCGTGTGTTGAGTTGGTGGTGTGTCGAGGTGGTGGTGTGTCGAGTTGGTGGTGTGTCGAGGTGGTTGCGTGTCGAGATGGTCGTGTGTCGAGGTGGTCGTGTGTCGAAGTGGTCGTGTGTCGAGGTGGTGGTGTGTCGAGGTGGTGGTGTGTCGACGTGGTGGTGTGTCGAGGTGGTGGTGTGTCGAGGTGGTGGTGTGTCGAGGTGGTTGCGTGTCGAGATGGTCGTGTGTCGAGGTGGTCGTGTGTCGAAGTGGTCGTGTGTTGAGTTGGTGGTGTGTCGAGGTGGTGGTGTGTCGAGGTGGTGGTGTGTCGAGGTGGTTGCGTGTCGAGATGGTCGTGTGTCGAGGTGGTCGTGTGTCGAAGTGGTCGTGTGTCGAGTTGGTGGTGTGTCGAGGTGGTGGTGTGTCGAGGTGGTGGTGTGTCGAGGTGGTCGAGTGTCGAGGTGGTCGAGTGTCGAGGTGGTGGTGTGTCGAGGTGGTGGTGTGTCGAGGAGGTCGTGAGATTGAGGTGGTGGTGTGTCGAGGTGGTCGCGTGTCGAGGTGGTCACGTGTCGAGGTGGTCGTGTGTCGAGGTGGTGGTGTGTCAAGGTGGTCGTGTGTCGAGGTGGTGGTGTGTCGAGGTGGTCGAGTGTCGAGGTGGTCGAGTGTCGAGGTGGTCGAGTGTCGAGGTGGTGGTGTGTCGAGGTGGTGGTGTGTCGAGGAGGTCGTGAGATTGAGGTGGTGGTGTGTCGAGGTGGTCGCGTGTCGAGGTGGTCGTGTGTCGAGGTGGTGGTGTGTCAAGGTGGTCGTGTGTCGAGGTGGTGGTGTGTCGAGGTGGTGGTGTGTCGAGGTGGTCGCGTGTCGAGGTGGTCGAGTGTCGAGGTGGTGGTGAGTCGAGGTGGTGGTGTGTCGAGGTGGTGGTGTGTCGAGGTGGTGGTGTGTCGAGGTGGTCGTGTGTCGAGGTGGTGGTGTGTCGAGGTGGTCGTGTGTCGAGGTGGTGGTGTGTCGAGGTGGTGGCGTGTCGAGGAGGTCGTGAGATTGAGGTGGTGGTGTGTCGAGGTGGTCGCGTGTCGAGGTGGTCGCGTGTCGAGGTGGTCGCGTGTCGAGGTGGTGGTGTGTCGAGGTGGTGGTGTGTCGAGGTGGTCGAGTGTCGAGGTGGTCGCGTGTCGAGGTGGTGGTGTGTCCTGGTGGTCGCGTGTCCAGGTGGTGGTGTGTCGAGGTGGTCGAGTGTCGAGTTGGTCGCGTGTCGAGGTGGTCGCGTGCCGAGGTGGTGGCGTGTCGAGGTGGTCGTGTGTCGAGGTGGTCGTGTGTCGAGGTGGTCATGAGTTTGAGGTTGTGGTGTGTCGAGATGGTCGCGTGTTGAGATGGTCGTGAGTTTGAGGTGGTGGTGTGTCGAGATGGTCGTGTGTCGAGGTGGTCGTGTGTCGAGGTGGTCGTGAGTTTGAGGTGGTCGCGTGTCGAGGTGGTGGTGTGTCGAGGTGGTCATGTGTCGAGGTGGTGGTGTGTCGAGGTGGTTGCGTGTCGAGGTGGTCGTGTGTCGAGGTGGTCGCGTATCGAGGTGGTCGTGTGTCGACGTGGTCGTGTGTCGAGGTGGTGGTGTGTCGACGTGGTGG
>NW_027315801.1:34714347-34716847 GCF_026437365.1 Eucyclogobius newberryi | reverse complement strand
TCCCTCGCTCTTCTTTCCTTCATGTTTATCTCCTCTACATCTCTTTCTTTCTGTCGCTTCTTCCTCTCCCCCCTCTCTCTCTCTCTTCTCCTACTACCAGTAGTATTGACTGAACGGGACTCGCGAGACAAACCATCTGTGTCGCCGTGACAACAGCCGAACTGTGAGGACGTGAGGGCGTGAGGGCGTGAGGACGGGAGGACGGGAGGGCGTGAGGGCGTGAGGACGTGAGGACGGGAGGGCGTGAGGACGGGAGGGCGGGAGGGCGTGAGGACGTGAGGACGGGAGGACGGGAGGGCGTGAGGACGGGAGGACGGGAGGGCGTGAGGACGGGAGGACGGGAGGACGGGAGGACGGGGAGGGCGTGAGGACGGGAGGACGGGAGGGCGGGAGGGCGTGAGGGCGTGAGGACGTGAGGACGTGAGGACGGGAGGACGGGAGGACGGGAGGGCGTGAGGACGGGAGGACGGGAGGACGGGAGGACGGGAGGGCGTGAGGACGGGTGGGCGTGAGGACGGGAGGACGGGAGGACGGGAGGACGGGAGGGCGGGAGGACGGGAGGACGGGAGGGCGTGAGGACGGGAGGACGAGAGGACGGGAGGGCGTGAGGGCGTGAGGACGGGAGGACGGGAGGACGGGAGGACGGGAGGGCGTGAGGACGGGAGGACGGGAGGACGGGAGGGCGGGAGGGCGTGAGGACGGGAGGACGGGAGGACGGGAGGACGGGAGGGCGGGAGGACGGGAGGACGGGAGGGCGTGAGGGCGGGAGGACGTGAGGACGGGAGGGCGTGAGGACGGGAGGACGGGAGGACGGGGAGAACGGGAGGACGGGAGGGCGTGAGGACGGGAGGGCGTGAGGACGTGAGGACGTGAGGACGGGAGGACGAGAGGACGGGAGGGCGTGAGGGCGTGAGGACGGGAGGGCGTGAGGGCGTGAGGACGGGAGGGCGTGAGGGCGTGAGGACGGGAGGACGGGAGGGCGTGAGGGCGTGAGGACGGGAGGACGGGAGGGCGTGAGGGCGTGAGGACGGGAGGGCGTGAGGACGGGAGGACGGGAGGACGGGAGGACGTGAGGACGGGAGGACGGGAGGGCGTGAGGGCGTGAGGACGGGAGGACGGGAGGGCGTGAGGGCGGGAGGGCGTGAGGACGTGAGGACGGGAGGACGGGAGGGCGTGAGGACGGGAGGGCGTGAGGACGGGAGGACGGGAGGGCGTGAGGACGGAGAGGACGGGAGGGCGGGAGGACGGGAGGGCGTGAGGACGGGAGGACGGGAGGGCGGGAGGGCGGGAGGGCGTGAGGACGGGAGGGCGTGAGGACGTGAGGACGGGAGGACGGGAGGACGGGAGGGCGTGAGGACGGGAGGGCGTGAGGGCGTGAGGACGGGAGGACGGGAGGACGGGAGGGCGGGAGGACGGGAGGGCGTGAGGACGGGAGGGCGGGAGGGCGTGAGGACGTGAGGACGGGAGGACGGGAGGGCGTGAGGACGGGAGGACGGGAGGGCGTGAGGACGGGAGGACGGGAGGACGGGAGGACGGGAGGGCGGGAGGACGGGAGGGCGGGAGGGCGTGAGGGCGTGAGGACGTGAGGACGTGAGGACGGGAGGACGGGAGGACGGGAGGGCGTGAGGACGGGAGGACGGGAGGACGGGAGGACGGGAGGGCGTGAGGGCGTGAGGACGGGAGGACGGGAGGACGGGAGGACGGGAGGGCGGGAGGACGGGAGGACGGGAGGGCGTGAGGACGGGAGGACGAGAGGACGGGAGGGCGTGAGGGCGTGAGGACGGGAGGACGGGAGGACGGGAGGACGGGAGGGCGTGAGGACGGGAGGACGGGAGGACGGGAGGACGGGAGGGCGTGAGGGCGTGAGGACGGGAGGACGGGAGGACGGGAGGACGGGAGGGCGGGAGGACGGGAGGACGGGAGGGCGTGAGGACGGGAGGACGAGAGGACGGGAGGGCGTGAGGGCGTGAGGACGGGAGGACGGGAGGACGGGAGGACGGGAGGGCGTGAGGACGGGAGGACGGGAGGACGGGAGGGCGGGAGGGCGTGAGGACGGGAGGACGGGAGGACGGGAGGACGGAGGGCGGGAGGACGGGAGGACGGGAGGGCGTGAGGGCGGGAGGACGTGAGGACGGGAGGGCGTGAGGACGGGAGGACGGGAGGACGGGAGAACGGGAGGACGGGAGGGCGTGAGGACGGGAGGGCGTGAGGACGTGAGGACGTGAGGACGGGAGGACGAGAGGACGGGAGGGCGTGAGGGCGTGAGGACGGGAGGGCGTGAGGGCGTGAGGACGGGAGGGCGTGAGGGCGTGAGGACGGGAGGACGGGAGGGCGTGAGGGCGTGAGGACGGGAGGACGGGAGGGCGTGAGGGCGTGAGGACGGGAGGGCGTGAGGACGGGAGGACGGGAGGACGTGAGGACGGGAGGACGGGAGGGCGTGAGGGCGTGAGGACGGGAGGACGGGAGGGCGTGAGGGCGGGAGGGCGTGAGGACGTGAGGA